>NW_007737137.1:0-42507 GCF_000696425.1 Galeopterus variegatus
GCGGGAGCGCCGCCGCACTTCCCAAGTGGCGCACTATAGCAGTGCGCCACCAGGCCGGCCCCAAGAGAACTCATTTTAACGTCAATACAGTGCAGAGGTTAGTACCACAAGTTCAAAAGCCAGACTTAAATCTGGGGACTACTAGTTACTTAACCTCTCATCTTGCAAATTGAGCTAATGCAAATGCTAATAGCTTCATAGGATTGTGGTGTCCTTTACAGGAGCTTACATGTAAAGCATTTAGCACAGTGCTTGATACATGGAAAGTATTTAATAATTGTTAGATGCTAGTATTTACTCACACAAGAGTTCAGAGAGTTAATTTTATGTGTCAGCTTGACTGGGCCACAGAGTGCCCCAAAAGGTTGAACATTACTCTGGGTGTTTTTTTTTTTTTGTCTTTTTTCGTGACCGGTAATGGGATCGCAACCCTCGTTGTTGCGCCTGCACCGCGCTCAGCCAGTGAGCGGACCGGTCTCTATATGGGATCCGAACCCTCGGCGGGAGGGCCGCCATGCTCCCAAGTGCCGCACTCTACTGAGTGCGCCACCGGGCCGGCCCTCTGGGTGTTTTTATAAGACTTGTTTTGGATGGGATTAACTTTCAGTGTGCTAGACTGCATAATGCAGATTGCTGACCCTGATGTGAGTGGGCCTCATTCAATCAGCTAAAAGTGTGAACAGAGCAAAATGGTTGTCCATTTCTAGAAGAGACCATTTCTTCTGCCTGACTGCCTTTGAACTAGGAGATTGGCTTTTCCCTGCCTTCGATTTGAACTGAGACATACGCTCTTCTGGGTTTCAAGCCTGCTGGTCTTTGGACTTTGGACTGGAACTAACTACACAATCAGCTCTCCTGGCTGCTTGCTCACCCTTCAGATCTGGGGACTTGTCAGCCTCCATAATCATATCATGTCAGCCAATTCCTCATAATAAATCTCTTGTGTGTGTGTGTGTGTGTGTGTTTGTGTATAAAAACTATTGCCTTGGTTTCTCTGGAGAACCGTGAGTAATTTAAGGGGAAAACAGAGAGAAAAGAAAAAGAGAGAGATCTTCAAAAGTCCAAGTGTGCTAATTTATAATTTCTATGATGCTTTTTTTCAGATGTCATTCCTCCACCCTATGTTGACCTGTCAGTGTCACACAGTCGTTAAAATGCAGCTGGTGTTGGTGTAAATTTATAATTGGCGCAATCCTTATTGCTGACATGTCAATATTTAACTTGCATTAACCTTTCCTTTGAGGCTGACAAATTGTGCATCTGTGGCTTGCTCAGTCTAATTTTTCATGTCATTGCCTTGCAAAGCATACAGATTTATAATGTCATCATGTGATGAATGCTGGTCCTTTCTTTGCTTTGGAAAAGGGTTTCAACCCACATAAGTTATCTATCAGTTTATTTATTTATTTCCTGTTCCATCTAACACCTATTTTTAAAGGCCTTCAGTGAATTTACCTCCCAGAGTCCTGTATTTTGAGGACAAATGGAAGGGTACCCCTGTCAGGAATCATTAACATGCTGCTGAGGAACCTACACGTTGTTCTGGCCTGTCCCACACAGAACAGCCTTCATCTGGGTGTACATGTTGTCACTAAGAATTTGTTGATGGAAAATGAAGACTGGTGAAGGAAAACTGTGTCAGAATAGTGTGTGGGAAACAAAGTGACTTTCTTGTCAGTTTTGCCTAATCTCCTAGAACAGAGCTGCTGAGACTTAAACACAATTATTTATGGTTTTATTTATTTATTTTTTTAAGAATTGCACCCTTCCCCCACTCCCCACAAACTGTGCATACAAAACGTGGGCAAGTGTCCAAAGGGTTTCATTTGAAACTCTCAGATCAGAATGCTATAGATTTGGGACTAAAAGAGGTTTAGGAGGCCTGAGTCATTTCATAGTTGTTCATAGTTTGTTTACAAAACAGGTTTATGTGAAGATCAGAAAGGTGATCTGCTAGTGATCACCTCCTTCAAGTGCAAACTGTACAAACTCCAAGCAGCTCTCTCCATACTCCAATGGATTGTTTTAGAGTGGTGGAGTTATCTAATTTCCCTGCCTTAAGTCCAGTAAATTTATGTAAAGTTATCTAAGATAAAGAATAAGAGCCACCCAGACCATATGTTTAAGGATGGGATGGTTATTTAAATTTACATTTTATAGGAAGTTTGAAGAAAACCCTAAGGAACTGACACTGAAATTTTCATCTCACTTTGGTAAAGTATTATTTACACATGTGCTATTAAAATCTAGCAATCATTGGTCTGTTTCCTGGATCTTAGATTAGATTAAACTCTAGCATATTTAGAAAGTGTGGGATGATTCATGAAAATTGAAAATGGTTTTTAACGTGTGTTTGAATAACACTCTATCTAATTCATCACTTCATTTAGTTCCATCCTGGTCCTAAGAATCCCAAAGAAAAACTGTTGTATCTTTCATTATTGTTTATAATGTTTTTATTTATTTTTTTCTGCTTCTCAATTTCTAATCATCATATATTATATAAACAAAGCTAATAAATTCCACAAAATAAAAGTGGTCTCAGATAAATCTATGCCAATGCTAAGACTATGTTGATAAAAGTATTTATAGCTGGGTTTTATTTTATCATAATGAAACGTAATAAATTTGTTGACCAAAGAAAAATGGTCAAGCAAAGAAATAAACAAAGAAATTAGAGCCAAATTATGCTTTTTTTTTCTTTAGCCATGAAATCTGCTGTTCAAACACTAACCCTCACTTTTGTAGTATCCCAATATATAAAACAGGTAGGAAGAGAAAAACTTTAGCTGAAGCAGGGACTATGTTCTGAAGACCAAATCACAAATATTCTCTTTGTTGAACTGAGTTCCTCCATAGAGCCTCTGTATCACGCAGAGTTTGAAAACTCCAGATTCCAGTCAACTCTTGGTTTATGAGAGAGAAAAATATAGCTGGGAAATATCTAATGAGTGACCCAGTATTATACTTTCACCAGATGAGCCAGAGCTAGAAATCAGATTTCCTAATATTTAAGTCCAGTCTCCTTTTTATTAGAACAAGCCAGAAGACGTCCATGTTGTTCAAAGTTTGTTTATTTATTTAACCCAATATTTAGTGTGCATTTATGATGTGTCAGGTACTGTTTCTATGGGCTGGGGATACAAACATTTTCAATAAAAATAGTTTTTACCTTCTTGAAGTTTACATTTTAATGGAGTAGACAGGAAGAAACACATGTCACATGCAATATAATGTCAGTGCGGTGAGGAAATAAAGTGAGATAAGTGTAAAGCATAACAGGGAATGCAGTTTTTTTTATAAGGCTAGTAGAGAAGGTCTTTCAGAAGCGGTGATATTTGAGCAGACACTAGAATGTGATAAGGGAATGAATTGTGGGGGAGAATACTCAGGGCATCATAAACAGCATTGTGCAAATGACCTGAGTTATGCGTGCTCAACACACTTAAGAGCAGCCAGAAGACCAGAAGAGCCAGAGTGGAAGGTGAGGGGTAGGAAGGAGGTCAGGTTGGAGAGGGAGCTTTGGAGGCCATCAAGATTATTGAAGATTTATGTGAGTCTGTTGGGAAGCTGTTAGGATGGTTTGAATTGACTGAGTGGCATGTTGAGGCTTTCATTTTGAAAATAATGATCCTTCCTACTGGATGAAGGATGAAGTAGAGGGAGACAAAATCAGAAGCACACATATGTGATAGAGGATAATGTCACTTCTTTTTGTCTGTATAACATCTTCTTCCCAAAGTCCTCACCACCATTAATTTAATCCCTACAACTTTTTGAGACATAGGTAAGTTAAATGGTATTAACTCTATTAAACAAGTTGGAAGCTAAGTTAGTAAAGTAGAAAATCAAGTACCCATACTTCAAGGCCAGCATTTTACTCCACAATAATAACCATTTTCCACTGATGGATTGATGTGGTGCTAATAAGCAGGAGAGGAACAGTTTTTAATTAGAAGGGAAAGTGAAGATCAGCAGCTTTTTATTAAACAACACTTGTTCAGTGTATCTTATAGGTCAGGCACCACGTTAGGCACTGGAGATACAGAGGTGAAAAAGTCAATCCCTGCACCTACAAAGCCTACTCTAGGATGGAATAAGAACCATCAGTTTTCCAGCCCTTACTATAGGCTAAGTAATTTAAAAGTAGTGTATGCTTTAATCCCCTAACAATCCTATGTTATGGGTACGATTAGAATCAACATATCACAGATGATAAAATTAAAGAACAGAATGTTTAAACAACTTATGCAAAGTCATTCAGTGTGTAGTTTGTGAGCTTGGGGATTCAAGCTCAAGTGGAACCGTGCAGTCTGTTCTCTTAACTCTATGCTGTTTTGACTCTTTTTACATTCTGCATGGTTTAATGCCTCTTACATTCCTCCATTCTTTGTACCTCTTTCCTCATTTTTTGCTTATTTTGGCCTGTGACTTAGTGGTTCTCATCAAATGACTTGGTGGAAATGAGGTCTAAGGCTTATGTGGGTAAATAGTTTATACAGCACTACATTGTGCTGAACCATCAACGAAAACAAATCTCTCTCTTTCTCTGTGTCACACACATAGTCAGTAACACAGCCCAAATAACTCAATTCCTTTTTCTCTATTTTTGTAGAAAGTTTCTGTCTTACTGTCTCTCGTTTTTGTTTCTCCAAAACTTTTAGATAACCTGAAAATAATGTCAGCTTCCCAGTTCTCTAGTTTTCCCCTGTATACATAAGATCAATTATGCACTGCCAGATAAAAAGTAGATTTTCTGACTTAGTCAATGGTCTCATAACTCAGTTATTTCTTCCCTGCTAACCTGGATATCAGAGCTGAGTCCTTCAGAATTTTGTATGGCTTATTTGGGAGACAAATATTTAAAAGCATAGACCCTGAGCCTGAATTTAAATACTAGCTTCACTGTTTGCTAGTTGTGTGTATTGCAGGTAAATTATGTAACATTTCTGTTACATAATAATAGTGCTTACCTCCAAAAACCACTTTAATAACTCAACAAATTAATAAAGTAAAATAATAAGTGCTGTATAAGTGGTCAATATTATCTATTATATTTATATATTATAATTATATATATTATAATGTATATAATTACTATTATATATTATAATTATAGATTACTATTATGTGAACTCAAACATCAAAGGTCCTTTTAAACTATCAAGAGGTGTTTTGGTCATGGAAGATAATTTTGCTTATGAAAGTAGTCACTTTTGGGTATGTCACAGATCAGAAAATCTTTTTTCTGTAAAGAACCTGAGAATAAATGTGTTAGGACTTACAGGCCACATTCAACTCTGCTGCTATAGTGGGAATGCAGCCACAGGCAGTAAGTAAAGAAATGGTGTGGCTGTGTTCTAATAAAATTGTATTTATGAAAACAGTGGGCCATGGTTTGCCAGTCCCTGGTGTACATAAATCTGTGAAGTGCTCTCCAGGTGCATGCATATTTCAATTTATGTAACTTTCAAAACAACACGATAAAGGAAGAGTTCTTATTATTTTCATATTTACAAGGGTACTTCAAAAACTTGTGGAAAAATGGAACTAAAGGATATACAAATCTTTCAATAAACTTTTTGAAGACCCCTCATATATATTGAAAAAACTTAGCTTCAGAGAAATGGAGTGATTTTATCCAAAGTTTCGTGATGTGTGAGCTAGCTTCGAACCTTGCTTGTGTGACTACAAAGCCCAAGCTTAAACTATCTAGTTATCTTATCTCTTCAAATGATAAAATATTATAACTTGGTATTTTATCCAAAGTTGATGATGATGTTAGCCCTGGGAAAACAGAGTTAGCTGACGGGAGGAAGCAATGAAGCAGGAAATATTTATGGTGCATATGCTGGAACTCCATGTGACTATTATTATTGCTGCCAACATTATTTATACAGCTGTCTAGATACTTTACTAAAATGATTACTGATTATAATCAGCTAAGCATAAATCTTGGTTGAAAATAGAAGGTTTCCTCAATCTATATAATGAGACAATATAAAGTAGATAAACAGACTTCCTTCTGCCAGATATACCTCTAAGAGCTATATAGCAAGAACTAGGTTGTTGCCCTCAAAAAGTTTCCATTCTAATCAGAGGATGAAGGCAATAAAATATACGCAAAATAATATATGCATTTTCTTATTGTGTCACATCCTGGGGAGGGAAATAAAGCAGAGCAAGAGTGATGTAGAATAATGAGGAATGACTATTATTTTGCATAGAAAGGTCAATGAAGTCTTATCTAAAAGGTGTCACTATGGAGAAATTTGGAAGAAATGAGGTGGCAAGTCATACAAATACCTTTGTCAAGAGTATTCTAAGCACAGGGAACAGCAAGCACAGAGATTCTGTAATGAAAGTATAGTTGAAGAATTCTCAGAATGACAAGGTGGTGGCCCAAGCAGTAAACTTACAGAGGTTGATAAGAGAGTCAGAGACATGGCAGGATCAGGTTAAGAGATGTGAGTGATCTTGTAGCAAAGACTAACATATTCTGATTTAAGTTAGGTTAAAGAGAAAGAAAGAGAAAAAAGGAGAAAGGAAGAAGATAGAAAAAGAAAGAAGGGGAGAGAAGAAGAGAAAAAGGAAAAAGGGAAAGGGAGAGAATGAATGAATAAATAAAAGAAACAGAGAAACTCATACCGTTGTGTGGAGAATAGATGGAGAAGGGGGCGAAGGTGGAAGCAGGAAGAGGAGGAGTAATTGGAAAACTGGAATTTCTGCTTATGGGAAGATCAGTGAAGGAGCCGGCATGAGGGTGGGGGCATGTTAATTTTGAGATGATAAATATTCAAGTGGGGTTATAGAATTTGCAGTTGAACATAAGACTCCGTGACTCAGGATTTGGGGAGATATGAACACATTTGCCATTTGGAGCTATTAGATAGGATGATGTCACTAAAAGTGCTGATTCAACAAGACATCCAGGGCCCAAGCATGGGGGTAGAGGGTGGTGCTCATGTTTGGTGGGTCAGTCTCCAGTTTCTTAGAGAAGAAACCAGCTAAGAAGCCACTGGGGATAAAGGATTAGAATTGTGACAGAGTGATTTTCTAAAAGCCAAGTGAATAAAGTATTTCCAAAAGTGTAGAGTATTCAAATATGTATAATATCAATAAGTCAGGAGAAATAGGAATGGAGAAATGACTGAATTTAGAAAATGGAGGTCACTGATACCTGACAAAAGCAATTATGGTGAGCATTGTAGGAGGAAAGTCTCCCTGGGTTTAAGAGAAAATGGAGGAGAGTATACAGAAACAGAGAATCAAAACTACAGGGTTTTTTGTGTGTGTGTGTGTGTGTGTGTGCAAGGGAAGCAAATAGGAATATAAAGGAAGTTGCTCTAAAGAGACTGAGAGTCAGGGAAGAATTTGTTTTTCTGAGAGTGAATATTGCAGACTCTACATGCAGACATGAGTGACCTGGTAGACAAGGAGATGCTGTGATGCAGGGGAGGGCAGGCCACTGCAGGACGGATTCCTCGAGGAGAGAAAGTAGGAAGGTGTGCAATGCAAGGCTGGATGAGCGCCCTGAGGAGCATCGCGAGTTATTCCATCAGAATAGGCGGGAGGTCAGAGAGATGTGCCAGGCTGACAGGTTTGACAAGAGCCTGGACAAGTCCTCTTCTGATTCCTTCTATGTTTTCTGTAAGATCAGGAGAGTCGTCAGTGCAAACTCAGAAGGAGAGAGCATGTGTTGGAGGATTGAGGAGACTGAAGGTTTCAAATCTTCCTGACACATAGAGAAATGAAGGACAGGGAAGTTAATAGATACTGAAGGGTGATGTCTCTCGAGCATGGAAGTAAAGTGAAACATGTCAGTACGTGTATGTTTTTCTTCAATCACATGCAGCTTCTCCTATGCAGGTATTGAACGGGAAGGAGAGTGGATTCTAACCAGGATTAGGACCTTGCCAAGCAGATGAGGAAAAGATGGGGAATGGACTTAAAGATCTGTGCAAGAAATTGCTTTTGATGTTGAATTATGAGGCCTGATAAGGTGAAAGTAAAGGAGATAGATAAGAGATATAAGGGATGAGGAGAAAGCAGATTGGGAATCTCAGACAGGTATTGAAACTGGTGAAGACAAATGAACTACAGGAAGAGAAATAGAAACATAGAGGTAGATAGTTAAAGATAGTTCAAGAATGAAATTATTAAAAATTAATGATGAAAAAGGAGAAATGGAAAGGGAAACTTATTGGTACTGTCATCTAGGGTACGACTGTGACAGTGGGTAACTATTCCCTGCATACGCTTTAAGTCATTTTAAATATCACAGTCTTAATAGGACTTCAGACCTTATTAGAATTGGTTGGGCAGCCTTTTTCTTTTGACAGGTACTTTACAAGAATGTTTCAAATTTCAGTGTAAAAATGGTCACTTTTTCAGTCAGTCAAGAGCTTCACCTTTCTGTAGGATAGCCACTGGCAACATATGGCTATCTAAATTTAAGTTTTAATTCAATAAAATGTAAAATTCACTTCTGCAGTCTCACTAATCACATTTGCAGTGCTCCAAGCCACATGTGGCTAGTAACTACTGTATTAGACAGTGCAAATCTGAATTTTTTTTTTTTTCTTAAAAGATGACCGGTAAGGGGATCTTAACCTTTGACTTGGTGTTGTCAGCACCACGCTCAGGCAGTGAGCGAACCGGCCGTCCCTATATGGGATCTGAACCCGTGGCCTTGGTGTTATCAGCACCGCACTCTACCGAGTGAGCCACAGGCTGGCCCAAATCTGAAAATTTTTTGTCTTCACCAAAAATTCTGTTGATTGATGGTGTTCTGGTATTTCACTTCAAATTATTCCAATCTTCAACACTTCTGACACAGAGCAAAAATTAAAGTTTGCTTTGTAACCATCTGATCAATTTTGCTAGAGCCAGATATTGTCTGACAGCTACCATGGCACCAGAACTGCCCAGGTGCCATACGTTTTTTGGCATCTATGAAATAGGCAAATCATTGACATGGTTACTGTATCACAAAATATGAGATAATGGTTTTGCTAGAGCCAGAAATTGTCTGACAGCTACCATGGCACCAGAACTGCCCAGGTACCATACGTTTTCTGGCATCTATGAAATAGGCAAATCATTGACATGGTTACTGTATCACAAAATATGAGATAATGAGAAGTATTTCACGAGTAAAAGCCAGTACCAACTATGTGTTTGATTAATGCAACCATTTCCAATATGGTCTCCTTTGTCAAAGGTTCTAGTTATTTGGCTGTGTGGGAAGGGTTTGTTATGCAAGCCATTAATCTTTACAATGGCAGTGCACCTTCTAGCCCTCAAATCAAATCCATGATATAGCTCAAAATGGGGACTAATATGCAGATGAGAAAAACTAATAATTATTTTAAGATCATGAAATTAGGAATTTACTTCAAGGCTTGCTTACTTCTTTTGGAAGAAAATGGATGAACAAATAAGCGATCAGTTTCTCATGAGCAAAGGTGAGGTCAGCTAAACATCTGCTTTATTCTAGCCTCATGGCACAATTTTCAGAGGGAATCACTATACCTGTCACCTGAATGTCAGATAAGCTCATTTTCCAGCTCAGTGGATGTTGTGCTCATTTGATAAAATTTTACTTCCTGTGGCATTTAAACATATGCAAAAACACACTAACAGAGAAGGAAGAAGAAGGGGAGATCATGAGAGAAAAAGCAATATTTCGAACTCCTAATCTGTGCCAGATCTGTGTGCAATGGTTAAATTATAACAGGTCACTTAGTCTTTACACCAATTATTTGGTATGTGTTTTATTTGTATCTCAATTTTGCTGATCAAATTACTTAAACACATTAAGACCAAGTAACCTTTTCATGTTCTCAAAATTGATGATAGTTGGAGATTGGAGTCTTCCTAATTTCAAGAAACAGTCATTATATATAACAGATAAACATTACTTGTTGTAAGTCGGTGAACACTTTGAGCAGGTTAGTTATTGAGCCAGTTAGACAAAATCAACTGTGTTTGATGTTGTGAAAATGCACTAGAGATGAGCAAGGGTGGAGAATTGCCCATCAGGGAAGGAGCAAAGATTTATTGAATAGCTACTCTGAGTCTTATATCAGATTATGCACTTTGAATGTGAATTTTTGAGCTTCCATTGAATTTGATGGGGTAGATATTTTCAGCCAATATTTTGATAAATTAGGAATTCACCAGTCAGATAGGATAAGGTAAAATATACACAGTTAACCTGAATGAGTATCTGCTATTTTATATAAAATGGCTCTAAAAGAGACAGCAATTCTATCAATGTCAACTTTTATAACTCTCAAAAAATTCTTTATGATAACCGTTATTGTTTTTTTTAGAACAGTATTTTTTTCCTTCATCATTCTAACTAAAGATTTGTCAATTTTGTTGTTCTTTTCAAAAATCAACTTTTGGTTTTATTGATTTTGTCTATTCTTCTTCTATTCTCTACTTCATCCATTCTATTCTAATGTTTATTATTTTCTTTTTTCTGATGGCTTTTTGTTTCATTTCCTCTTATATTCCAGTGTCTTGAGATGGAAGTTTAGGTTATTGATTTGAGACTTTTCTTCTTTTTTTAATGTAGCTATAAATTTTCCTCTAGGCACTATTTTAGCTGAACTCCATACATTTTGGTTTATTGTGTTTTCATTTTCCTTCATATGAAAGCATTTCCTAATTTGTGATTTCTTCTTTGATCCATTGATTATTGAGAAGTGTGTTAATTTCTATAAATGTATGAATTTCCAAAATTTCTTTCTGTCATTGATTTCTAATTTTATTCTAGTGTGGTCAGCATGCATATAAACTATTCCAAATAGTAGAAGAGGAATAAAAATTCCCCAACTCATTTTATAAAGCCAGTATAAACTTGATACCAAAAAGTTTGTGGAAAAAAATAAAATTGAAAGATAATCTGAAGCTTTTCATGAGCTTTTGGAAGCACCCTCATACAAAGATGTCACAAGAAAAAAAAGTATAAGTCAATTTATTTTATAAATGCAAAAATCCTTGACAGAATACTAGTATACCAAATACAGCAACATATAAAAAGGATAATATACCATGACAAAGTAGGATTTATATCAAGAATTCAAAGTTGGTGTGATATTTAAAAAGTCAAGCAGTGTAATACACCATGTTAATAGAATAAAGAACGAAAACAAGATGATGCAGAAAAAATAATTTCCCCAAATCTAAAATCCTTTTATGAAAAAACACTTGACAAATTGTGAATAGAGGATAGTATCCTCCACCTAATTAGGATTGTCTATAAATTCTCACAACTAACACTACACTTAATGGTGAAAGTCTAAATGCTTTAATTTAATATCAGGAATAAGACAAAGATGTCTTCTGTGACCACTTCTATTTAAAAAAATGTACTGAAAGTTCTAGCTAGGGCAATAAGTCAAGACATTAAAATAAAAGTCATTCAAATTTAAAAGGAAAAAAGTGTAACTCTCTCTATCACCAATGGCATGATATTATATATAGAAAATCCTAAGTAATTATCCTCCTTTCATCTACACCCAAAACACTATTAGAACTAATAAGCCAGTTCAGCAAGTTCGCAGAATATAAGTTCAATATACAAAAATTAATTGTATTTCTATACACTGAAAATGGATAGTTGAAAAATGAATTTATGGAGCCAATTCAATTTACAACAGCACCAAAATAATAAAATATTTAGAAATAAATTAAACAAAGGAAATACAAGACATTTATCAAAAATTACAAAATATTGCTGAAAGAAATTAAAGAAGACCTAAACACAAGGGTTCTCCAGAAGGTTCATGGAAGGATTTGTATTATCTTTTAATTTAATTTTTCTGTGAGCTTTATGAAGTACCCTCATAAGTGGAAACATATTTCCTATTTATGGACTGAAAGAGTTAACATTGTTAACATGGCAGTACTCTACGATTTGATTTCCAGGTTCAAAACATTTTGAATCAGAATCCCAGCTGCCTTTTTTTTCAAAAATTGACAAAGGACCCAGAATAACTAAAACAATCTCATAAAAGAACAAAATTGGAAGAATCATAATTTCCAATTTCAATTATTAAAAAGCAACAGTAATTAAAACAGTATGACACTGGCACAGGATAGACATAAATCCATAAAATAGAATTGAGAGTCCCTTAATTTATGGCCAATTAATTTTTTAAAAAAATTTTATTGTAACGTAGTTGAATGTACATATCTGTGGGGTGCAGAGTTGAATATCAATACTCATGAGCGACATGAGGTGCTCAAATCAGAATAATTATATTCAGTAATATACACAGGCATTGCTATTCGTGGCCCTTTACCAATTTCAATTGATTTTTGACAAGACCGCCAAGACCATTTAAGAGAGAAAGAATAGTCTTTTCAACAAATGGTGCTGGGATAACTGGATGCAAGAGAGAGAGAGAAAGAGAGAAATTAGACTCCTGCCTCACGCTAATTACAAAATCAACTTGAAATGGATCATAGAACTAAATGTAAAAGCTAAACCATTAACTGGTAAAAGAATACATAGGAGTAACTCATTTTGACATTGAATGTGGCAATGCTTTCTTAGATATGACACCAAAAGCACCAAGAAAAAAATAAGTAAAATCAGACTTTATGAAAATTAAAAATTTGGGTTTTCAAAGGACACTAACAAGAAAGTTAAAAAACAACCCACGGAATAGTAAAAACCATTTGCAGATCATATATCTGATAAGTGTCTAGTATCCTGAATATGTATAAAGAACTATTACAACTTCACAAAGATAACCCAATTAAAAATTGGCAAAGAATTTGAATATGCATTTATCCAAAACAGATTTTAAAAATCCCATGAAAAAATCCTCAACATTGTCAAGCCCATCCTTTTTAGTCAAGAGGGAATTAATTTCCTGGCAAGTCTCCAATGGATCTTACTGCAGGAATCAGTTCAGAATACACTCCTTTGTGTAGCCTTCCTTTAATACCAGGTAGTGATACTCTCACCTTTGTTGGGGACCATTTAAATTTTTATTGCACTTATCAAAGTGTTAATCCATTAGTTGCTTATATGTTCTTTGACCCTCCTGGAGGTCGGGGATCATATCTCATATATATCTCTATCCCTGGATCCAGGTTCTGTGTGTTGAACTTATAAAAAAAAAAGCTAAAAACTACGGGGAAGGTGCAGATGAAATGCCGAATGGCTTTTTAACTGGACAGATAATAAGACTTCTAATATTCACCACACATGCAGACATAAAATGAACCATGATAAATTCCAGCGAGGTTGACTGCTGATATGTAGGTATGCCTATTGAATATTCAGGTGAAGACACACAAAAAAATAATAATATTTAAAAAAATTTAAAAGAATTTTGTTAGAAGAATTTAAAAGACATCAAAGAAAAAATCTGGAGAGGAAATGAGAAACAAAGTCAAAGAAAGGCAAACATTTGGGGCTTTTCCTCTGAAGGAGTGCAGAGCCACTTGGAAACAGTAATGCTCCATCAGGACAATGTATTCTGTTACCAGAAGAGTGTGTTATCATCTGCTCAGTGTGACCCATTGAAGTTGAAGGATTTTAGTAGTTGCCCATTTAGGGCAATCCATCATTCTCAACCCAGCCGCTCCACCCTTACTAGCAAAGTGGGTGGCAAATTGTAAAAGAAGCAAATGGCTCACTTATGCAATGAGATACTTTTTCCCAAATGTTCTCTGAGATCACAGTTTCTTCAGTGAATCAACCTGGCCCTTCCATTGCTCATTAGAAGTGGGATATAGATATGTCAACAAACATTTCCAGAGTTTCTGGAAGCAATCAACATGAACACTGCAGGACACATGGTCTGCTTCTCTAGTTCCAGAATCATACAAAAGAGCCGATAATCTCAATTTCATAACAACAGAGAGAAGAAGGAAAGATAACTGTCAGAAACTCATTTCTGTTAGTTGACTGTGGTAGGTGTGTATACATAGTGCCATCATTAAATTCTATACTGTGGTAGGTTGCAGATTACATAGTCCTATGGATGGCTGGTGAGACAGTCACAAAGCACATACAACATCAGACTTTTATTTCAAATCCAAATAACATGGGCCTAAACATTTAAAGCTCACAGGATGGTAGAGTTCCAGGAGAAAGTTTTGTCAACTCCTCAACTGCATCCGAAGCTCCTTTCACTAGTGCTTAATCCTATACTTTCCAGTAGCTTTGTACCAAGTTTGGAGACCCCCTTTCCTCCTCCCCCCATGGACTCTCCCTTACTCTCAGTCTTGTATTTTTCACCCTCCACAACCCATTCAATCCTCAGAACACATGCAAGAATTTGTATCCTCTTCAGCCCTGTACCATTGCCCATAATACCCGCTAAGAGATAAGAGTGGGGGCTTTGGATTCTGATAGTGGAGGAAAGTCGGGGTCTCTCATGGTCTCATGATCTGGCTTCCAGGTGGAAAAGTCAAAGATGCTACTAGGTGTTTTTTATGACAAATGCTAGTTAACTGTCAGCCTATCTCCTGCCCTTTACCGTAAGTGAAGAAGACCATATCGTCTGATGCCTTAAAATACTTCACCAATGTCCCCCTGTTACTATTGCTGGGGCTGCCAAGAAGCCATCTAGCCTGGATGCAGGCTATAAGGTTATGCATTGTCTGGAGACAAATTAAAATAATAATAAAACTGACTTAAAGTGAATCTGCTTTTTATTATTGTCCTGAAACAATGATTGTAAACAATGCCAATAACAAAATACTCTTTCCTGCTGGGACAGACTTCTCCCACTGCCCCACCCTCCCCTCACACCACTATTGAAGAGTGCATAGAACATCCCCAGAAAGAGATGATTCCATCAAGGGAGGGACCATGACTGAATTGCTCAAGCTGTGTACTTCACAGGATCTTCAACAATAGCTACCACGTACTAGGTGCTCAAAAATATTTATTAAATAAAATGTTCATATGTGAGGACATTGTAGACAAAGTGGACAGAATGTGAAAAGAGATTAAGGTTTTTTTTTTTTTTTGTCCTTTTTGAGACCGGCTGCACCGCGCTCAGCCAGTGAGCGCTGTGAGCGCACCAGTCATCCCTATATAGGATCCGAACCCTCGTCGGGAGCACTGCTGCGCTCCCAGCGCCACACTCTCCCGAGTGCACCATGGGCTCAGCCCAGAGATTAAGGTTAAACTACATGATATGTTCAGAGAACTGTACGAAATTAGAATTCCTGATGTACAACATATAAAGGGGGGCCAGGGCATAAGATGATTATAAATGAGGGATTCGAGGATACTTTTACAAATTCATGGAAAAATTTGTATTATCTTTCAATTCTGTTTTTCCATGAACTTGCTGACGTACCCTCATAGGAACTGGGCTTGTTAAAATAGTAACATAAAAAGTCAGTAAAGGGTGATCAGAAAGAATCGAGTGACTCAAATTGAGGGAGACACACTTATTTCATTAATCAACATAATTTGAGCACTTTCCATGTAGCAGACTTTTTTTTTTAGGCCCAGGGGATGTAAGATTTATAAACTATTGTTCCCAAGCAACTCCCCATCTAGAGGGAGAAGTGGAAGATATTAATAGCAAAAAATAGAAGAGGTGTCTTTTTTGAGTGCCTTCTGTATACTAGGTGCATTCCAAATATTATTTGAAAGTATCCAGTAAGACTGCAGGGCAGGTGTTATATTGTGAGGCTTTTTTAAATGAGGAACTGAAAGGTCAGAGAGGCCCAGATGCACAGATTCCCACCATTTAAGGCAGGACAACTGGGCTGTGAGGTTATTCTTGATTCTTGTCAGAGACCACTGGCAAAGGGAAAGAGAACCAGGAGCAGGTGTGTTTGGCTGCAGTGTGGGGTTCCTAGAAGAGTGAAGGGGCTGCGAGGCAGGAAAAGTGGGTTGGGTCTTTCAAGGGACCTCTGAAGCTTCTGAACTGTTGATAAAGTCCTGACAAAAAGAAAAAAAAAAAAAGCCATTTGTTTAAAAAAGTGAAATTGGGTAAAATTAAGGCCTAACATTTTGAGTCCTCTCCCAGAATGAATTGGTATTTTGGCATTTTCTTTTTACTTGATTGTCTTTAAATCCTGGCATCCTAGTAAATGATGTAACAATAGAAGGCTGATTTATATCTGGCCTAGTTCCGTGAAGATCGCTTGAGACCCCAAATTGTCTGGGCTTATTAATATTGTAAAATATATTCCCTGAGATTCAAGTAGATTCACTCTTCTGTCAAACAAACTACCTTTAAAAAACAAAAGGGGAAAAAAAACCCCAAAACACAAAATTAATACCTTAAAAACAATTAATCCATTCATGTCTCCGGTACTGAATATATAAAAACACACATATGTATGTATGCACGTGTATGTAAATGACTTTATATATGAGGTTACTTCAAAATGTTCATGGAAAAATAAAATAATATGAATCTTTTCATAAACTTTTTGAAGTACCCTCCTCTATGTATGTATATTTATGCATATTTATATAAATGAGTATATAAATGTATGTACAAACATTCACACACATATGTAGATAGATAGCCTATCTTCTGCAATTTTCCAACAAAATATAAATGAACAGAATAATAAGACAAAGGATTATATATATTAGCCTATGTCAAATAGTCAAAAATGCTGTATACCTTAAGTGAATTTCTTAGTATTCTTATGCAACTCAAACATATTGTAAATGCTCAGAAACACTTAAGCACTTGTCTGTCTTTTTAAGAGGGTTGTACATGGAACACATTAGTGAATTACTTGCAAATATTTAAAATTCTGTTGCATTTGAGTCACACTGAGGAGGATTTGAGAATATTTGACTTCACTCCCAAGGTACCTCCTTTGTTTTCACTGGTATTTGATGTTTCCTTCTCAAGGGTGTTGCAGGAAGAAGCGCAGTTTGAAGAGGCCAACAGAAGCAGGCCTGCTTTATGTTAAAGAACCAGGTCTGCTTTGCACTTGAATTGCTGTCTGTGTTTTATCCTGGGGCCATGGGGATGAGAAGTGTTTCAGGGCACTCTTATGTTCTCTGTGCTGGGGTCACAGGCAACCTTCGAATCAGAAATGCAGAGCTGTAGCTGTCTCAAAGTAAAATTGATTAATCTTTACATATTACTATAAATTAGATCATACCTTTAATGGATTATTCAAGAGTTATTACTTAGTAGATTTGAGTCCAATCATTTTGGAAACTTACTCAAATTTCTCTCCTTCTACATTGTTCTGAGCTTAGACACCACTAAGAAAAACTGGATGCTGAAAAAGCTCATTACTTATTTTTATTTTTTTATTGAATTGATATTTTCTTGGGTTCTGTAAGTCAAATTTTAAGTGTATTTCATCTTCTTCAGTTTAAATTATGTCCATGGATATATGTTCATTCATTATAAAGAACATATCAGCAAAACTTTTAACTATTAGATAACTCATTTAATTAGTTTAGAAAATGTCTACAGAACTTAAAGGCACATTTTTCCATCTTGAAGAATGAGAAACTGAAACTTGAAATATCTATAACTTCTCTGGGTTATCAACAAGTGTGCCATATTTCCTAAGTAAGAGCAACCTTTGGGATCCTCAGTGCTTATCCATAAAAGCCACTTCTGAGTTAATCATAACAAAACCATCTACATATAATACCTATGTGTGCATTTTACAGGAACATAAATTTTGATTTCTTTGGGAAAATCAGCACAATTTTAGGGTCATATTACTTTTCATGTTACTTTTTTCCTAGCTTTATTTGAGGTATAATTGATAACAAAATTGCATATAATTAATGTATATAATTTGGAGAGTTTGGACATATGGGATTGAGTATGTGATGATCAAATCAGGATAATTAACATATGTGTCATCACAAGACATAATCATTCTTTTCTGTTTTTTTTTGTTATTTTATTTTATTTTATTTTTTATTTTACTTTTCACTATACATTGTAGTTGATTTTCATGCCATTCTTTGTGCCCATTAACCAATTTCTCACTAATACCTGGATTTCATTCTTTTTAAAGGCTGAATGATATCTCATTATGTGTGTGGATATATACACACACACACACACACACACATACGTATATCACATTTTCTTTATACATTTATCTACCTGTTGAAGAACACATGGGTTGTTTCCATACCTTAGTTACTAGGAATAATACTGCAATGAACATGGTAGTGTAGGTGTTTCTTCAAGTTTTTGATTTTAACTCTTGGGGATATGCCCAGAAGTGGGATTTCTGGGTCAGATAGCAGTTCTATTTTTAATTATTTTAAGGAACCTCCATACTGTTTCATATAGCAGCTGCACCATTTTATTTTCCTACCAACCGGGTATAAAGATTCCAATTTTTCCACAACATTGACCACACTCACTATCATCTGTTTCTGTTTTTGTTTTTGTTTTGATAATAGCTATTCTAACAGGTGTGAGGTGATATCTCATTGTGGTTTTGATTTGCATTTCCTTACTGATTAGCAATTTTGAATATATTTTCACATATTTGTCAACCATTTATATGTCTTTTTTGGAGAAATGTCTTTTCAAGTCCTTTGTTCATTTTTAAATTTAGTTTTAGGAGAATGGTTTCTGTTTCAATTTTTTGGAATAGTGTGAAAAGAATTAATATTAATTCCTCTTTAAAGGTTTGGTAGAATTCAGCAGTGCAACATCTGATAAGGTACTTTTCTTTGTTGGGAGAATGCTGATTACTGCTTCATCACCCTTATACTAAAATCAGACAAAGATACAATAAAAAAAGAAAACTACAGGCCAGTATATTCGATGAACATAGACACAAAAATTCAGAAAATATTAGCACTCAGAAGGTAGCAATACGTCAAAAAAATTATACACCACGATCAAGTGTGAATCATCCCAGAGATCCAAGGATGGTTCAACATATGCAAGTCAAGAAATGTGATACACCACATCAATCCAATCAAGTACAAAAACTGTGTGATTATCTTAATAGATGCAGAAAAAGCATTTAACAAAATTCTACATCCCTTCATGATAAAGACTCTTAGCAAATTAGGTATAGAAGGAAAGTATCTCAGCACAATAAAAGCCATATATGACAAACCTACTGCCAATATTGTCCTGGATGATATTCTGTCCTTAAGGACAGAAACAAGACAAGGATGCCCACTATCACCACTCCTATTTAACATAGTATTGGGAGTACTAGCCAGAAAACTCAGGTAAGAGAAAGAAATAAAGGGCATCCAGGTTGGAAAAGATGAAATCAAACTGTTCCTGTTTGTAGATGACATGATCCTACATATAGAAAAGCCTAAAGACTCTATCCAAAACTCTTAGAGCTGATAAATGACTTTGGCAAAGTTGCAGGATATAAAATCAACATCCAAAATAAGTAATGTTTTTATACTCCAATAGCAAACTAGCAGCAAAAAAAATCAAGAATGAAAGCCCTTTTAAAATAGTCTAAAAAAAAAATAATTGAAATACATAGGAATCTATTTAACCAAGTAGATAAAATATCTCTACAACGAGAACTACAAATCACTGATGAAAGAAATTAAAGAGGACACAAAAAGATGAAAAGATCTCCCATGCTTTTGGATAGGAAGAATTAACATTGTGAAAATGCCCATACTACCCAAAGCAATCTACATGTTCAATGTAATCTCCATTAAAATACCAATGACATTCTTCACAGAAATAGAAAAGAAACAATCTTAACATTCATATGGAACAATAAAAGACCCTGAATAGCCAAAAAAAATATAAAGCTGGAGGCCTAACACTCTTTGACTGAAAGGTATACTACAAGGCTATAGTACTAAAACAGTTTGGTACTGGCATAAAAACAGGCACTCAGACTAATAGAATAGAATAGAGAACCCAGAAATCAACCCACATACTTACAGCCAACTGATCTTTGACAAAGGCACCAAGAACATACATTGGGGAAAGGACTGCCTGTTCAATAAATGGTGCTGGGAAAATATGTATATATATCCATATGCAGGTGAATGAAACTGAGACTATACCTCTCACCATATACCAAAAATCTTCTCCAAATGAATTATAAACTTAAATATAAGACCTGAAACTATAAAACTGCTCAAAGAAACTATAGGGGAAACACTTCAGGATATAGGACTGGGCAAAGACTTTATGAATATGACCCCCAAAGCAGAGGTAACAAAAGGAAAAACAAACAAATGGGATTATATCAAACTAAAATTCTGCACTGCAAAAGAAACAGTTAACAGAGTTAAAAGACAACATATGGAATAGAAGAAAATATTTGCAAGTTATGCAACTAACAAAAGGATTAATATCCAGAATATAAAAAGAACACAAACAACTTAATAGTAAAAATAACAAGTAACCCAATTAAAAAATGGGCAAAGTAGCTGAGCAGACATTTCTCACATGAAGATATTCAACTGGCCAACAGAAACATGCAACAATGCTCAACATCACTCAATATCAGAAAAATGCAAATCAAAACCACACTGAGATATCATCTCATCCCAGTTAGACTGCCTATTATTAAAAAGACAGAGAATAAAAAATGCTGACAAGGATGTGGAGAAAGGGGAACCTTCCTACACCATTGGTGGGACTGTAAATTAGTCCAACCATTATGGAAAACAGTCTGGAGGTTCCTCAAACGACTACAGATAGAACAGCCATACGACCCAGAAATCTCACTGGGTGTATACCCAAAGGAATGGAAATCATCATGTTGAAGGAATACCTGCACTTCCATATTTACTGCAGCACTATTTACAATAGCTAAGAGTTGGAAGCAACCTAAATTCCATTGACAGATGACTGGATAAAGAAAATGTGGTATGTTTACTCAGAGGAATACTACTCTGCCATAAAATAGAATGAAATTCTGCCATGCAAAACAACATAGATGAACTAAGAGAAAATTGTTTAGTGAAATAAGCCAGGTACAGAAAGAGAAGTAAGGCATGTCCTCACTCATGAGTAGGAGCTAAAATAAAGAAAGAAAGGAAAAAAGAAAGAAGAGAAACAATCACAAAAATGAGTTGACCTTTTGAAAAAAAAAAGAGAGAGAGAGTGACCAAAACTGTAATTATTAGAGGTGAGAAAGCAAGAGGCAGAGGTTGGTTGGTGAGAAATTAGTTAAGGGTCACGAAGATTGAGTATGTTTTGTAAACATGAGTATACTAAACATACTAAATATTCTGATTTGATCACCACATATCATACATATGTATTCATATTCAATTCTGTACCACACAAATATGTATAATCAATTTAAAAATTAAAAAAATAAATTGGGTGTTTATTATTTATTTGTTTGTTTGTTTATTTATTTTGCTATTGAGTTGTAGAACTGGAAGTCTTAGCCAGAACAATTTCGCAAGAAATGAAAAGCATCAAATCAGGAAGGAAGAAGTAAAATGTTATCTGTTTGCATATGTCATGATCTTATATTCAGAAAACCTTAAAGATTCTACCAAAATACCATTAGAATTAACAGACAAATTCAGTAAAGTTGCAGGATACAAAGTCAACATGCAAAAATCAATTGTGTTTCTATATATCAATGACCTGATAAAACTATCTGAAAAAAAACTATACTAAAACAATTAAGAAAATGATGTCATTTACAATAGCAACAAGAACAATAAAATACTAGGAATAAACCTAACCAAGGTGGTGAAAGACTTATACAGTGAAAACTATAAAACACTGATGAAAGAAAGCAAACACAAATAAATAGAAAGACATTGTGTGCTCACTGATAGGAAGAATTCATATTGCTAAGATCTCCATACTACCTGAAGTGATCCACAGATTCAATTCAATTCATATTAAAATCCCAAAGACGTTTTTTCATAGAAATAGAAAAGCAATCCTAAAATTTGTATGAAACTGCAAAGACTCCAAAGAGCCAAAGCAATTTTGAGCAAGAAGAACAAAACTAGAGGCATCACACTTCCTGATTTCAAAATATAGGTTACAGTAATTAAACCCAGTAGGGAATTGGGATAAAAGTAGTTATATAGACCAATGGAACAGAACAGAGGGTCCAGAAATAAATACATGCTTATATGGTTAACTGATTTTCGATAAGGTTGCCAACAATCCACAATGAGGAAAGGACAATCTCTTCAAAACACGGTTCTCGGAAAACTGCAAAACCATACCTTAAGGAATAAAATTAGACACTTACCTTTCACCATACACAAAAATTAACTCAAAATTGGTTAGTCTTAAACATAAAATCTGAAACTGTAAAATTTCTAGAAAAAGCAAAGAGTTTCTTGAATTTGTCTTGGCAGTGATTTCTTGATTTTGACACCAAAATCACAGGCAACAAAAAGAAAAATAGACAACTGGGACTACATCAAACTAAAAAGTGTCTGCACAGTAAAGGAAACAATTAACATTGCAAAAACACAACCTATAAAATGGAAAAAAATATTTGCAGACAATGTATGTGATGAGGAGTTAATTTCCGAAATATATAAGGGAGCCAGTTTTACTGATTAGGTGATCAACTCTCTCAGGCTCACCTCCTTATTTTTTTAACAGACTTTATTTTTTACAGCCATTTTAGGATCACAGCAAAATTGTGTGAAAGGTACAGATTTCCCATATACCCTCTTCCTGCACGTATGTATAAAATCCTACGTTAACATCCCTTAACAGAGTAGAAACTTTATTGCTAGAAATAAATCTATTTTTACAAGTCGTTATCACCAAAAATCCAAAGTTTACATTAAGGTTCACTCCTGGATTTTTAAATTCTATGGATTTTGACAAATGGGTAATAATAACATGTATCCAACATTGTTGTGTCATATAGAACAGTTTCACTGTCCCAAAAATTCTTTGTGTTTTACCAATTCATTCCTCCTTTCCTCCTAACCTTTGTCAAACACTTAATCTTTGTTATCTCTATAGCTTTGTCGAATCAACCAGTATGTACCCTTATCATATTGGCTTTTTACACTTAGTAGAAGGAATTTGAATTTCCTCTATTTCTTCTCATGGCTTGACAGCTCATTTCCATTTAGTGCTGAATAATATTCCATTGTCTTGTACCTACCACAAGTCTATTTACCCACTTATGAAGGGCATCTTGGTTGCTACCCAATTTTGGCAATTATGAAGAAAGCTACTATATACTTTCATGTGCAAGTTTTTGTGTAGGCATAAGTTTTCAACTCATTTGGATAAATATTAAAGAGCAAAGCTTCCTCGTTTTTATTACTGAATACATCACTGCTTCCAGTGGTGATGGTAGTTGGGCAGGTGTTTTTTTTGTTTGTTTTTTTTTCTTTTTACTAGCAGACAAACTAGAAAGTGGGGTTTCAAAGAATTTTTACTTAGCTTTTTCATCTACTTCAAGTGTGGCATCTGCCATTCTTGGGAGAGTTACAGAGTAATAAGAAAGTCAAATATGCTTCCTCAAGTCTGGCACACTCATTTCTATACATATAGCCACAAAAGTAGAACTTTTTGGCCATGACCCTGTATAACCTCATAAAGATATTCCCTTTGCAGAGCCTGACTTCCAAACTTCTTGTAAATTGCCCATTTCTCTTAATCTCTATTTCTCTTTGGTCCCTGAACTAGGGCTTATTATTATTATTATTATTATTAGGTTTTGAAAATCTTCAGCCTCTTTGAAGACTTCTGCTGCTGAGAACATACAGTAGCAGCTTCATTATTATTATTATTATTATTATTATTATTATTAGGTTTTGAAAATCTTCAGCCTCTTTGAAGACTTCTGCTGCTGAGAACATACAGTAGCAGCTTCAGTTCAGGATGAGGGAGGATTAAGCCAGTCTGGGCCATGGTTTACAACTTGTTTTATCTTTCTTACTAATCCAGATATCTTAAAACAACAACAAGAATAATAACAGAAACAGGTCTCTTGCACAGGAGGGCTACTATATTGCTAACACTTGCTAATACTTTGCCTTAATTTTAACAGTATTTCCGTCTTCTTTTCAAACATAAATTGCAGTATGAAGGTGGTTTCAAGTCTCTTCTTTATTCCTGGAATTATCACTTTTTTCTTTACTGCAATATCTTATTAAAAAAAAAAAAAAGCCCATCCCATCACAGTTAATACTGAAAATGCTTAGAATGTGTTTCTCTTTAGTGATCAACATTGTGATTGCTACTGAAGTTGTCATTACTCCAAAAGTGTTCAAGTATCTCAGGTGCCATAATAATCAGTTCCCATTTAATGGAAAACATGATCTGGAAAAGAAAGAATGCAGAAAATGGAAGGACAAGTGCCATGTTCCCATCACATTCCTCTACTGGGACTCTCAGTGTCCAGACCCTCACCCACCACGCCCCCTTCACAGTGAGCTACCTCAGTGCTGTGCTATTTTATGCCTTCCTGCCTTTGCTTGAGTTGCTTGCTTTGCTTGGAAGGCCATTTCCAGCCCTTCAGTCCTTTGCCTCTCTGTTAACACCTTGTCATCTTTCATGGTGCAACCTTTGAACAATGTCCAGTGAGAAGTTTCCTGAGCTACTCCCACTTGGCCAGAATTCACTCATGTTCCCCAGGACCACACAAAAAATCCTCTCGCGGGACCCTTGAGCAGGCTATCTCTACTTTGTGTCCCCCGAGAGCCCCATTTTACCATGAATGTCTGGAGGTCAGGGCCTGTACTTTGAAAGGAAGTGTACAGCAGTTTGTGGAAAAGGTAAAAAACTTAAGAAAAACTGCAATTTTTAAAATAAAGTCCCATATGACGATTTTGGAATCTGACTTTATTCTGAAAGAGTGTCCTTACACATCTGTTGTTAAATTACCCTGTGATTTATGGCTGTGTTTAGCAAATCGAAAGCTGGTAACCAAATCTGAGTTTTTAAGTTAAAGTAAATAAATATATACTGGTCTATAAAACCCACAAATCTGCTGTTGTACCTGTCCACATTTATTACAAATGTTTCTTTTATCAATGGTACCCCTGTGGACTCTAGACCCAGGACAGTAGGGATTTATCTGGATACCAGGACCTAGTACAGCAGATGCTTAATGAATATTCACTGCAGGATGGATGGAGAGATGAAAGGTAATACAGAGGCAAGCAAAGTGGTAGAAGTATTTTATTTTAGTCTTTTCTTCTGGGCATCATCTAAAAAACGTGGAAGGTTTCTTCCCCCAAACAGATGGCACTTTCAGAAGTCAATATTTGTCAGTAACAAGCAGTTTCAGTCTTTCTGGTCTGCTTGTTACTATCTAACCATATAAGTACACATGAAAAAGAGGTAGTTTATTCTATAAAGCAAAATTAATTAAACACATGATTGTGAGAGAATATCCTTTGTCTGGGAATACAAAAATAATTCTTAAAATAAAATGATAATAATACCAGCATCCATTCATATGATATTAATGAAATTTACTAAGTCTTGCCTTATTCGATCCTCAGAAAACTCAGTGATTAAGTGTGAAAACCACTTCCCAGATTGTAGGTTCAGAGAACCTCGTTTCCTAAGTATCAGAGCGGAAACGTACAGCCCTGTCTCCTACCCTCAAACCTAGTGTTGTTTTGTTTGTTTGTTCATAGCTCTGTTCCCACCTCCCCGCTGCCAACTCCCCAGCAGTCATGTGCCAAGAAGGAAGGGAATAAGAGCAGAGCTGGCTCCATGCCTCTTATCCGCCACTCCCTTATGTAGACACAGCCCCTTCCTCATGGGAGGGAACATTTTATCACTGAGATTGTTTACATTTGCCAGTGTATGGTGATAATAAAAAGCAGACTGACTTTTGCTAAGTCTTATTATTACTTTCAGATTCCCTATGGATAATGCATCAACTTCCCCACCCCCCAGCTTTTCCTGTACCCTGAGGGGCTCTCACTGCCTCATCGTTGGTGTGCTCATTTGTGTCAGCCAGGCAAAGCCAGCAGCCAAAGCAAATAACTCTCAAATTGCAAACGAGGTTTTGTGCAATAACAATTGATTTCTTGGTCATATCACAGTGTAATGTAGTTCATCAAGGGCTCTGTTTCATTCAGTCTTTCAGGAACCTAAGCTCTTTTATTCTGTGCATCTGCACCCTTTAGTCCTTTCTCTATTCACCCTGTGTATAATGGAAGAGAGAGCATGAAGCATCATGTAGAAGATTTTTAGCATTGGGCATGTGAGTGGCATCCATCATTTCTGCTCAGAAAGTGGGCACACATCATGGCACAGGAAGCTGGGAAACACGGGCTACATCTATCGTACACTGGGGCTGAGGAGAACCCTGAGTTTCTAGGAGACATTTAAGTGTCTCTAATTCATTCTATTCCCAGACTTTGTTCACTCCCAGACTAGGCTGATAAACAGGCAGTTTACTGGCCACGGTGGATGTCTATTAATCACACATTTCATTAAAAATTGGAAGCCATTATTGAAACAGCAGTACTATTTTTCTAATAATTCAAACTTTTCCATGCTAACTCACTTTAATTTTCATAATCATAAAAATTCCATTTATTTTGAGGCATTTTATAGTTTGCAAAATTTTTTCACATTAATTTTATTATTTTAGTTTAGTCATTATTCCATGAATGGTCAAGATCTATTTCTTTCCATTTTATATATGTGAAACATTGACACTCAGGGAGGTTAATGGTGTATACTCCTCAACTAGTAGGTAACAAGTACTCTCAAAACAGTATTGCCTAAGGGGGAAGTGTGTTAGATACTCCTAGTTACCTAACTAATATTCATTCACCAAGTTCCTTAAAATCATTCTCATTTTGTTCAGATTTGCAGCAGATGGTAGTTAATATGACAAAGTCCAGAGAAGTAATACATAAGTAAGAGTCCCCTCTAAAAAGGGACAGGTGGAGTTGATTCTGCCTTCTCTTTTCTTCCTGCAGTGATCAAATACTGCCAAGATCTGCAGATCCGTTTACTTGAAGGGATCATACATACGTACATACATACATACATACATACATACATACATACATACATACATACATACATACATACATACGTGAGTACTTCAAGAAGTTCATGGAAAGATGCATAGCATCCTTTAATTCTATTTTTTCATAAACTTTTTGAAGTCCACATGCATACATATGTATATACACACATACATATACAAGTTGAGTATCTCTTATTCAAAATGCTTGGGACCAGAACTGTTTTATTTCAAATTTTTTTCCAGTTTTGAAATATTTGCATAGAGTTATCAGTTGAGCATCCCTTATCAGAAAATCCAAAATTCAAAATGCTCCAGTGGGTATTTCCTTTGAACATCATGTTGGCACTCAAAAATTTTCGGATTTTGGAGCATTTCAGATGTCAGATTTTCAAATTAGGGATGCTCAACCTGTATATATGTATTCAAAAAATTTATGATCTTCCAAAAGTTTATGGAAGGATTATATTATCTTTTAATTCAATTTTCTACAAACTTTTTGACATGCCCTGTATGATAGGCATAAACACACACACACACACACACACACACACACACACACACACACACAAACATACACAAATGTTTACAACAAAAGAAATCTATTCTCTCACAGTTCTGGAGGCCAGAAGTCCAAAATCAAGGTATCAGTAGGGCTATGCACCCTTGGAAAGTTCTAGAAGAGAATGCGTCCTTGATCCTGTCAGTTTCTGGTGCTCCAAGCATTCCTCGGTTTGTCTGGATAATAATTCCAGTCTCCCCAGCATCTTCACGTGGCATTCTCCTCTTTTCTGTGTTGTCTCTTCTTTGTCTCAATCTCTAATAAGGATCTTATCATTGGATTTAGGACCCACCTGAGTAATGATTTCTTTTCCAGATCCTTAACTATATCTGCTAACACCGTCTCCAAAGTCACATGTATAGGTTCTGGGTGCTGGGATGTGGACGTATCCTTTAGAAGGCCACCATTCAACCCGCTACACCATGTCTACAGTATGAGCCTCCTATTGCTGCTACAACAAATTACTGCAAACTTACCACAAAACCTGAAACAGCACATCTTTCCTACCTTAAAGTTCTGGAGGTCAGAAGTCTAAAATATGTGTATTTAGTGCAGTATCCCTTCTGGAAGTTTCAGTGGAGAATCTGTTTCCCTACCTTTTTTAGCTCCTAGAAATTACTTATGTTCCCTGTCCCAGGGTCCTCTCCTTGCATCATACCACCTTCCTGTTTCCATCATTACATCTCCTACTACTACCTGCCTCCTTCTTATAAGTGCCTTTGTGATTATATTAAGGACCACCCATATAATCCAGATCGTCCACCTCAGTATCCTTAACTTAATCACACCTGCAAAGTCCTTTTTGCCCTGTAAAATAACATATTCATAGGTTTTGGGGATTAGAAAATGGCATAATTAGGGGGCCATTATTCAGTCTACTACACCTACCTACCCCTCCCCCAAAAAGGTACAATAAAACTTTTAAGGTCTGTTAACTTAGATTAAGTATTGTTGACCCAGTAAAGGCACATTGGGATATGAAGTGAAAGTCTCATATTCTGTGGGCCAGGGCTGACTCTGATGGACATGGGAAGAAAGGCCCCCTCCACTGTTCACAGAAGACCCAAAGCCAGGGACTGTCAAGGTTCTGGTTACTGGCCTCTGTTTTCTGGCTGCTCCTGCTCTCAGATCAATGGATTTTAGTTTGCTGTTGTCTCCCTCATGGAGAGTTTAAAGCACTCTACAAGCATTTATCTTATTAATCTTTGCAACGTCTCTTAACACCTCTGTGAAGTTATCAAAGGACACAGGAAAGGGCAGCAGTAATTATCCTTATTTCATGGACAGGGGAGATTGTCACAGGAAAGTGGTTCAATTAAGCTCTCTAATGAGTTGTAGAGAAAGACAGCAAAAGAGCCCAGATCTCCGGCAAACGCATCAGTCCCCTATCCCCTCAACCACTATTTTGCTTTTACAACTTTCTGACTATGGGTTTCTTATACACATGGCCTGGACTTTCTGGTGGGTGAATTGGCAACAATAGATGTGCAAGTTACACTCACTTATTTGTGTTTGCTTATATTCAGTGTCACTGCCTTTGATGGGTGGCTTGTGAGCTACACATCCCAAGGTGAGACCAAAATGAGCCAATCCCAGAGGAAGCTGAACCTGAAATGTAAGCAGAGCTGGTAGAACTCAGTTTCTTCATGTGGAAGGTATCATGGGCAAATAATATATTTTTCATTGGGAGAAATAGGTCTTTGCAATCTGAAATTTGATATGGGCAAAGGGTACAAGGAGGTCTATTGTATTCACCCAACTTTTACATACTTTCTGGGAAACATGCACGTGTTCCTTAAGCTATGTTGGCCTCATGGTGAGCCAGTCTTAACAGCCCTGTGCTAAGGGAAATTCTTGAAGACCATTCTCTCTGTGATGGGAGATGCAGAGAGCCTAGGTCAATGATGTTTTCCCATCAGTATTCCTAAATCAAACACTGAAGAATATTGATCAAAGACTCTGCATCACTTTTCTTCTTCCTTCAAGTCCTCCTTTGTGCTATGAGATAATGATATCCCTCTTAAGAATCTGTATCAGACAGAGAAGTTCACCAAACTGAGGGCAAAAACCTGAGATATTATGGAACGTAATACAGTGGAGAGCAGGAGCCAGGTAGGCATCTGGCTTTGTTGAATCCCTTCTTCATTCCCTCAGTGCCTACAGGTGAGCTTTGTGAAATTTGGCCTCTGTCATCCTTCAGTCTTATGTCTCTAGCAATACTAAAATGCATGTGATTTTCTAAGCATACCATATATTTTCTCATTTTATTTCCTCTGTGTGAGATGCATTTTTCCATATATATCAGTCTTATGTCTCTAGCAATACTAAAATGCATGTGATTTTCCAAGCATACCATATATTTTCTCATTTTATTTCCTCTGTGTGAGATGCATTTTTCCATATATATTATATATTCTCCTTTTATAGTTAATTCTCCTCTTGACTACTGTTCATTCCTCATCTCCTCATTCATATATATGTATATATACATATATACACACATATATACATATATATGTGTTTACATACATACACAATTTCTTCTTAGAAATCTTCTCTTTTTCCCTGTAGCTGGATTAGGTATCCCTACAATGTGCTCTATGGCATCCAATAAGAGGTCCAAGTAAATACTAAGTAAATGTTAAGTAAATACTAAGTTCAGTGTTTCAATATTTTTTAAAGTTAATATTTGAGATATATTTTAAGAGTCATCAAATTAAAAAACCACAAAATGAAAAGCAAAAGCAATCCATACCCAATTACCACACATCTATAACCTTTTATCCTGGAATCCTATTTCTGGAAAATTCTCTTAAGGAAATAATCTAAATTTCAGAAAACAAAGCTTTGGCAAGAAGGTATTGATGGCAGCATTATTTATAACTATAAAATATTGGAAACATTTCAAATATAAAAATAAGGATATGTTGTGGACTGGATTTTATTCATCCATTAAAATTCTTCCCCTGAAGAGTTTATAATAACAAGCAGATACTTGTAGTATAATGTTAAACATAGACTGTAGGTTAAAAAAATTACATATAACACCTAATAAAATTAAATATACTAAAATAATCAAACAACCACAGACTTGGAAAAAGGAAGGAAGGAAGGAAGGAAGGAAGGAAGGAAGGAAGGAAGGAAGGAAGGAAGGAAGAAAGGAAGAAAGAAAGAAAGGGCAGGAAAAAAACCCACCAAAGTGTTTTGGGTAATACAGCCTTGGATAATTATTTCTCATTCTATATTCCATATTATATTTTACAATTATAATAAACCTGCCTTAAAAATTAACTTTGCTAAAGTATTGCTACTTTATAAAGAAAACTCTTATATTCACAAGTTCCACAAAATACGTAAAAACTACCAAAAAATACATACCCACAGCAGAAGAGCAGTAATACCAAACTGCATTTTAAAAGGCATAAATTAATTAACAGTTAATAATGATTATTGATTTACTTCTTTCCTGGCAGGACTTGTCTATATCTTGTGCAGTTCAACTGGCAGTAGATGCAAAAGTATCATACTTCAGGAAAATTTCTTAATTTGCCCGTAGTGGACATCTGTTGTTTTTTTATTCCCAGTATCGCTGTTCTTTGGAGATCACATCCTGATTTTTCTTTGGAGACCACCTGTGCCATAGTGGAAGTATTTAGGTTTTGAGTGGGGCTGGTCACAGGATTCAGGTCGATCAGTCATTTTATTTCATTCTGATAAACAGTAACTGATCCAGAGAAGGGACAGGAGCCAACCTAGGTCAATGTAAACAATTCTTAAGAGTTTTGCTGAAACTTCAAGAAAAAGGATGTACATTTTCTTAGGAATCACCAGTAATAAGAATTGTGATGTTCTTATTTATGTCTGAACTAACTGGAGACACATTTTCTGTTTTTGTTAAAGCTATGTTAAGTTTTGAAAGAAAAATTTATATTTCCTCTACTCTATAACTACTCTCAGTTCTCCAACTCTGACACCAGATTGCAGGTGTTTTTCCCACACTAAGCAACTCTCCAATTCTCAGTGGACGCTGACTGGGTATCCTACCATTTAACTCAATTCTGACATTAACTCCTCAGAGTTAGCACAGATCTCACAGGTTAAGGGCTCAGTTCCATAAGAGTGCTCCCCACTTTAGATACCAACCACAGGTAGTGGTCCCCAGGTTACCCACAACTTCCGTATAACTTGGCTATAAGTCAGGGGTTCTCATAACCCCTTCCTCAATTTCTATCATTTGCTAGAATGGCTTACAGGAGTCAGGAAAATGGTGCACTTACTATTACTGATTTATTAGAAAGGATATATTAAAGAGTACAAACGAACAGCCAGATAAAAAGATACATAAGGCAAGGTCTGGAAGAGTCCCAAGTCTAGGAGTTTCTGAAGTTTTACTGGCATAAGGATGCATTTCTGTTCAGCAACCCAGAAACTCCCAGAACCCCTTCAATTTGGGTTTTATAAAACTTTCCAACCTTGTTTACTAGCCTCCATCCTTTGGTTATGTAGGGGCTTTACCCAAGCCACCTTATCAACATAAACTCAGGTGTGGTTTAAGGGGGCTTATTAGGAATAAATAACAAAAGATTCTCCTGTCACCTTTATCTCTCTGAAGCAATTTCAGAAGCCAAGATCAAAAATCATATATTAACAAAAGATGCTCCTATTGTTCTTATCACTTAGGAATTTACAAGGGTTTTAGAAGCCTTGATCCAAGAATAGTCCACAGAAACCAAAATACATATTTCTTTTTTTTTTTTTTTTCCTTTTTGTCTTTTTCCATGTCCGGCAACGGATCGCAACCCCCAGTGTCGCTCCCGCACCAGACCGGGACCAGCAACGGGATTGCAACCCTCGGTGTTGCTCCCGCGCCTCGCTCAGCCAGTGAGCAGGAACCGGTCTGTATGTGGGATCCGAACCCTTGGCGGGAGCGCCACCACACTTCCCAAGCGGTGCACTATAGCAGTGCGCCACCGGGCCGGCCCCAAAATACATATTTCTTATTACATCACCTCATCTTAAATTTCTATCAGATACAATCTGAAGAATCCTAATTCACTATTATTCAAGTGCTTTACAGATTTGTTTTTCTTTTTCTACCCATAAACATAGCCATATATAGAGTCAAAGAGAAATTAAAGTGTAAATACTCCAATCTGAAAAACATCTAATGATCCAGCCCACTTTCTTAAAGTAGTTTGTCCATGAAGGTCCCTAATCATATTCAATTGCACCACAGTCACCTTCAGCCCACAGGTTCAAATATATCACACCTTAAATTTCGACATACCCTAGGTATAATATCTGATTAGCTCTATGTAGAATATTTTTCTTCTTTCATGATTTATATTTTATTCCATCAATAGTTTTTCTAAATATTCTTTTCAAAGGATATTTGTTTCTTATGATTAATTGCATAATTATTTGCATATATTTTATTAAATTTGTATTAAAATATTTATTATAGTATCTTAAATGGATTCCTTCTTTGGCATACATTAGAGCCTTCCCAATGACTCATTACTATATTCTGCTATTATCTTGAAATGTTTTAATCAATCAATTTTTTTATTGCCTTAAATGAAGACTAAATGAACAAAACATTTGTTTTCATGAAATAAAAATTTTCTCATATTTACTTAAAGGATTAAATGGGAACTATCAGAGCTGAAGATCAGAAAATCTTTATGCATAAGTTTAAGCATTTGATTCTAGACTTACAAATGATGAAAAGTGAATAAACGCCCAGTAAGAAGCTGCTAACAAATAATATGGGGTTTTCTTCTATTTTTTTTTCCATGAGATTATTGTTAGTTCCTTAAGTAATAAATGATTGCTGAGCAAAATGTCAAATGCTGGATACTTTTCCTACAGAATTTTAACAAAAAAATAAAAAAACTAAAAAAAAAAAAAAATGCAACTTTTCCCCCTGGGACGCTAGTTGGAAGGTACAATGGAAGCAGCACCTGGGGTGAACACGGGTAATGGAGTTTATAATAATTAATTCACAGCAGCTATTCTCTAGTGATCAAAGATTGAATCATATGCAAGTGTGGTTTTAATTTCCTCTTTTAAATGAAGAACAAGCAAAACTATAAATCACATATCCAATTCTGCCATAAATCTCATTTGTTTCCTTGCTTGCCAACAGTCTGAGAGAAATATTTTATTCCTTGCATTTCTTGTCCATATCAGGTTCATTATATTTTATTCTTTCCAGTAACAAGAAAGCACAGAACATACGAACTCTGAAGTCGTTAGCAGTGATTTCTCTGCTGCCCCTCAAGATTGACAGTGACAAGCTATCAGACATGCTAACAATATTGGCTTGTCTCAAGGCATCACAGTTTACATTCTGAAGGAGACAGGACACATGTGCCGCTACACGTGAGGGGCATCTCACAGCGATTTGTGGATTGCAGTGGAAAAAAAAAAAAAAAAAAAAAAAAAGGTCTCAAACAATCTCCAGTCTTAGATTTTCTTCAGTTTTGAAGCCCAAAAACTATCCAGACAAATTCTTTTCACAAATGCTTTGAAATACCTTATTCCTATCTATAGTATTCACTGACAAAAAAGCTAAAAATATATGGAAATATCCTAAACCTTTATTTCCCCCCACTGGAAACTAAGGTATTCTATTAGGTCTCAGCTGCTTCAGATACCAAGACAGAGTAAGGGTTTTGAGCCAAATTTGTGAAATGTTTCCTTTTTTCTCTCAATCCTGCTCCTCCTTTGAAGTTTTGCAGGCATATATAATGTTTTCTTTGTTTATACTTCAAGTTATTGATATTTTTTTGTGGATACATAGCTTTTGCTATGGAAATGGCTCTGCTTCGTGTAATAACTTAATAGTAGATAACACAGTTGATTGTTTTTTTCTTTCTTTCCAAAGTAATGCTTTTGCCCCAGTTACATACTGATATACCGAATTAGAAGTATAATGTTTCAAGAATAATGAAAAACTTCTGCAAGATGTCTTTAGCCTTTTATATTTAAACCATTTTAACAGAGGAAAGTATTAGGATTTTGGTGATGTAATGCAAGCTTGTGTTTGTTGGTCATAAATCTGAAAGTAAGGTTATGACTCAACTTGAACTTGTGAAGATACATTTTTTTGGTATATTAACCCCCAAAGTCATAGCTCATCACTTTGTAGGCAGGAAGGTAACTTTCAGGCGAGAAGTCATGGATTGCAATTGTAATGTCACTCTCTTTACTATGTCTGTGTAAGTTATGAGCTAATTTATTAGCTTCTTTGGCTTTCCCTCAGGGAAGATGGTCATTTCTCTCCACTTACCCTTAAGGAAAATGTTGAATGTCACAGACGTTTGCTAGGATAATATAGTTTATTTGAAAGAACACCAGACAAGGAGTGGAATTGCCTAGGTCAAATATTTATATTTATCTCCTTACTGGAAATGAGTTCTTCAATAACAGTCACATCTTTGGGTTTCTATTCTCTAGAGTATAAAATAAGGAATTTTAAGCAGTGGAACTCTAAGTTTCTTCCAAATTATAATAAACTATAACAGTTTTCAATTTTCCTCTCATTCTGTGAGAAGCAGGCTGAGGAAACTTCAGGATAAGCAAATATATGTATAGAGTGCAACATAGAATTTATATCATTATGTAGCACAAAATCTATGTCAGGTAATGTTTTTGGCAACAAACACATAAAGATACACACACACACAAATAGCTCATGTAACTCTCATAAATCTATTCCTCAATAGGTAACCATTATCTCCATTTTACATATGAGGAAACTTGAATCACAGCGAATCATGCAGAATAACTTGGCCAAAGTCTCACAGCCAATTAGTGTCACCATGAAGCTTAAAACACATAGGCAGTTTGGCTTCATAGTTTATGCTCTTAAACTGTGAGCTGTAAAGTTAGTTTTTCTTATTGGAATGTGATAGTTCACAATCTTTATAAATGTGGTAAGTTATTCAGAAATATCTGAAAGCCTACCTCCGGCCATGAACACAACTTGCATAATGTTAGCTGGTCTTCAAAGCATAATCGCAGAAGTCTCTTCTCATCAGCATACCTTCTTTACAAATAAATAACTTGCTTCTAATGACAGAGCCACATATTGGTGCATAGATGTCTGTGTGTTTTGGGTTGTGGCAACTAACTCATTTTAGTCATGGGCAATGGTCTCTACGGTATTTGCTGTACTCTAATTTCCTTAACGACATGTCCTTTCTATCTATGTGTCTCCTTTGAAAGACCTTCCAGAGGTTTCCTTTGGTATTGTAATTTTTGTGAATTTTGCAGTGGTTTTGTGATGTTTCAAACATGAGGGAGAGTAAGAAAATTTGTGTTAACCACGTATTTCCTTCAAAGGAGGAAAGAATGACTTGAATGATGATATCAATATGAGAACCAAAAAGAATAAGAAAGATTTCTCTCCCCATACAGCAATACAGACTTGAAGTATTCATTTCCATTTTGAAAAGTTCATTCTAGCAGGAGTATAATGCATTGTAGAGGAAGAATACTAGAGTTAGGAAGACCAAGTAAGAAAATGCAGCAGGAGCCCAGGTGAAAAATGAGAGTGAACTGAATTAATGCAATGGCTATGAGAATGGGAAAATAAATGAGCACATCTAAGAAATACTAAAGAGATAAATTTGCCAGAACATTGCAATTGGTTATGTTTGGAGGATGAGAGTGAGGATATGGTCAAAGTGATACCTACATTTCTAACTTCAGAATTAGGTGAACGGTGGGCAAATTATTTAATCTTTCTGAATCTCAGTGTCTTGATATGGAAAGTAGAGATGTATACCTTGTGCTTCTCTTGTCAGAGAATGCAAAGCACCCAGCACAGAGGCAGGTGCAGGTGAACAGTCATTGAAGAGAAAAGATGATTTTTTGGGAGACACTGAAACAAATTATTGTTTTAGCCTAGATTTGTAAGAACTGTGAGTAGATTTCATGAAGTAAGTGACAAATGGCTCAAATGAACTAAAGCATAAGGGCATGAAAGTGCTTGGCCAATTTATGGCTCTTTCTTGGAAGAAATAGACAAATATAACTAAACATACTTCTCATAACAAAGAAGAATTTGAGAAATTTAGTTCGTTTAAAATCTCCACCCAACAGTCCTGCTACTCCATAGAATATTTTGTTCTGTATCTTCTCTGTCCTATTTTCCTTATAAGAAAAGAATGACATTCTGAAGATGTCATGATCTCTGAATCTGACCTCAAAAGTACAGCCAAATAGGTAGTCAGCATTTGTAACCTGACCAAGGGGTGACATTGATTTTGACCCATTCAATTCCAACTCCTTTCATTTATGAGTCACTTCTATAGGTTCTGTGGATCTAGAGGCTGCCACTAGTAACAGCTCCTGGACACAGAGGAGAATATGCTGCACAGAGTATTCATTCAATACATATTTGTCAAATAAGTAAATGAGAAAATAATAAATGAATGGTCACTTCAAGGATATGATAAACGTGTATCTCGAATGTCTATCAAGCTTGAATTCAGAGAGCAGAGAAACTCTAAAATTAGATTCATCTTTTGCAAGCTTGGTTGGTGTCAAAAGTGGGATTGGAAATAGACGGATGCCAGACATGTAGGATTGCACACGTATATTGAGAAAGAAGTGATCCAGGATAGCAGAACAAGATCCTTTTTCCTTTTCTTCTGAAGATATGCTGCCACATAACTCTTTGAAAATTATATTCTTTTCCATATTTAATGGAACTGTTTCACTAGGTCATATGTCATTCTACCCTAGGCCTTCCGGAGATCAAATGAGTAGTGTGTGTGTGTGTGTGTGTGTGTGTGTACGCACATGGAATTAATTTTAAAAAATAATTCTTGTAAACTTCTATTGTTTTTCATAAATATATATTGGAGATACCAAAATACATAAAATATGCCTTTCCAATATCATGGATTTATTAATAATCTAATGATGTTAAATGCATTAATTTTATTATACAACTTTTATTATAATCTTGAAATTTGTAAACTGTAAACCACCTACTTCATTAATCAATGTGTGTCCAACACATAGTCTAGGACCTGACACATAATAGGTATGCAACAGATAATTTTGAAAGAAAAAATGAAATTAATGAATTTGACGAAAAGTGTGTGTCCTGAAGGTTGTGTTTATTTCTATTTCATAAAATTTATATTTTTTATAAATATAAATGTATTATTTGTGAATTGCACTAATCAATAGGATTTAATTTGCATAGTTTTTAAAAGGTTTCTCTCATGTACATATGCAGACTTTTCATTTTGTGGCATCCAAATTTGACTAAAAGAGTCAAGTTACCATAAATATATGAGACTTCCAGAAAATATGACTTGAACAGGACCTAAGTGTCAGCAAAGAATCCAGACCAACATTTAGCAATTTGCTTATTCATTCATTTACTTAAGAAATATTTATTCAGCACCCTCTAGGTACCATGCATAATTGTTAGAACTGAGCATTTAACAATCAACTAATGAAATAAAATAAAATATACTGAAGTTTCAGATCTCATGGACTTACATTTTAGTGGGAGTGGGGAATACTGACAATAAACAAATTAACTAGTTAGCTTGTAATATAAAGTCACGTAGTATTAAGTGCTGAGAAAGAAACTAGGTGGAACAAGAGAAAGAGAGTGATTCGTTTAGTTGGAAGTCTCCATGTTTGGGGTAGAGGCCTGAAGGTAGCGCTGTATAATGTAAGGTTGGTTTGTTTTGGAAGGATAAAGGAGTGAAGAGGATAAAGTTTTAATTGAGGATTAATTGAGGATTAACATATCTTGCATCTCAAGACCAGGACACTTTTGTTTCCCCATCATTGCCATGGTTGCCTTAATTAGACAACGAGATCTCATAATCTTTCTGTTGCCCTATTGGCCTCCAGTCCTCAAATTTCAGCCCTTTATGGCTTTCCACAGTTTAATTTTATTAATTACAAACATCCCCTTCTGTTTTCTGTTAAGATTTGATTATTCTATGAGTATTTTTCTTTCAGAGTGTATTGCATTTTTAGTCTAAAGAGAGGTCAAACTGCCATTTTTTTTTAAAAATAGAGTCTTCGTGGAATCATAGCCTTTTTAAAAATGTATAATCAGTGGCTGATATTGCACTATGATGGCAGAGTTGACTTGCTGCAATCAAAACCATGTAGCCCTCAAAGCCTAAAGTAGTTACCATCTAGACTTTTATAAAAAATAAATAAATAAATAAAATAATGCTGACCTAAGGCTTGAGGCACCACTTATTAAAATAAAAAAGTCACAAGAATGTCATATATTTCAAAAATTAGCCATATTTTCATACAGTCTTTCTCATTACTCTCTCTGTGTTCCTTATACCCTGACCTGATATGATCTCTGTTTCACCTTAGCATTCATCCCCAGACAGTAGGACACCAAAAAATCACCCCCTCTCCAAAAATACCCCATAATCCTCAATTAAGCCTTTATGTGCTTCACTCCTTTAACCTTCTAAAACAAGAAATGCCATTAGATTTGCAGCAGGTCTTTTAAGTTGTTCATTATTCAACCATTTCCTTCTAACTTAAGTACCCAGTTGTATTTGGGGTGGCCATATACCACCTATACACTTGCTTTTGCAACCTGTCTTAAAGTTAAAAGTGACCTTGAAATTCAATTCTGACTATGGTATGAAGGGGCTCCTGGCTGAGGATTTTGGGAGAAGTTTTGGTTTCCTCATATGAAAGCAGATGCAGCAGCTACCATCACCTCTTTTCCATTTCTTCTTGTCTTCAGTGAGAACGTGGTACCTGGAGCTGAGTATGAGCTGAGACAACAGGCCTAAAGACAAAAGCCAATATCCCAAGGACAGGAAAGCAGATGGATTAGAAAGAGTCTGGGACCCTGATGGCTTCACTAAACAGCTGAAGTAAAGCCAGAAATCCTCTACCTCCAGACATGTTGCTATATGAGAAGAATATACTACCATTTTTTAAAGCTACTATTACTTAGATTTTTCTGTTACTTGAAGCCAAGAACTCTTGCAGCAGATATACCATTAGTGAAGACGGCTGAAGAAATTCAGTCTCAAATGTGGAATCCTGTATGAGAAATCTTGATCACGTTAAGTAGAATTCAGCTTATTTTGTGTGAGCTAAGTAAGCTCCAGTTGTTAAAAAAGCAAGGACAGTTGGAAGAGCATGGTTGTTTTCCAAGAAATTTAGTTTTTTAATCAAAATGCCTGTGATATTTATATCGGACAACCTTAAAATACTTGAAAGTCTAAATTTGAAAATGTAAAAGGTGGTATTTTGTGTGACTTTGTTCATTATAACATGTTTTGCCATTTCTCTGGTTGTGATAGAAATTTTCATTATGTAGCTTTCTCTTCTGCAATAACTGAAATATTGGCCAAATAAAATAAAGTGTGCTTAATATACCTAATATAAACATTGTAACTTTGTTCCTCTGATGGAAATTAGATCGCTCAAGACTGGGACAGCAATTTAAATGTTCATAAGTGTGCATTCAGAAAGTTACCTTTAATAACTAGTCCCCAATATCAACTTATTGAGATGCCATTAGCCTTTTTCTCTTGGGGAAATACAAAATAAAACAAAAACAAAACAAACTAAGCTTTAGTTACTTGATTTTTCTCATTTAGATTCAGTTAAGTGAGGAACAATTATATTTTTCAGTGCCAGGCAAGTGAATCAGGAAAGATTATGAAGTGTAATCTATAAATGTTTCAAAAGATCTTGGAAAATGTCTGTATGTCTTCTCTCTGGTTGGGGTGATAGCCTGCAGCTAACGAGAAGCATCAGTCAACTAGGATTGCTCTTCTGCAATCGATCAATCAATCAATGTGTGGTTTTGAATAATACCTTTATTGAGGACATAAAGTTCAATATTTTATTAATTATTTAACCTATTGATTAACCTTTTATTCATTGAATTACACAATACTATCAAATACCCATCCTAAGAAAAAATCAATTTAAATAACAACCTTATCAGAAGAGAGTTTAGGGTTGCAGGAAGTGTAATGCTTTTGAAGTCAGACATTCCTAAGTCTGAAGCCCAGTTTGGCTCATTTTGTCTGTGACCTCAGGAAATTTAATTAAGGCTTTGACGCTTCACTCCTCATGCTATCCTTTAGCCACATGCTATAGATTTGGTTTTATATATATATATATAAAACACCTTGCATTGTTCCTAGGCTAATGCTCCATGACGTGTATTCTTCTTAGAAGTTCACCATTTATCACATGGACAACAAGAGAGGCCCCCATGCACAAAGTAAGAAGAAAACACTATGAGGGGGTAGAGGCAGCTTGGGGGGCAAAGAAAGGAGGCATGGGAAAGATGACATGTGAACTAAACATTGAAGAAGGATTTTATCTGAACTTGGAGAGAGGCATAGATGTGCCTTCCATTGCCCCTGTAGGAAGGAATCTCTGCTTCTCACACAGCACAGTGATCCATCTTTTTCAATATTAACTGCACATCAGCTTCGTTAATGTACTGGATGATTTGAGTTCTCTGTTATTATCCCTCATTATTTGCTGTCTTGCCCAATTTAACCTCATCCATCTGAAAGCTGGGAAATCATGTTTAGATTCTTTTGCATTGTTGTTTGGGTTAAGCAAGCTTGAAAGTGTTGAATCCTTAATGGCCTGTCTTCATTATGTGAGAAAATTACACAATGCAGTGTGCCAGCTTTGCATTTGACCTTAGATTTAACTCCATTATTTAGTCATTAACCTTATGTTTTATATAACCCCAATTCTTAGGATGATCTATAAAGGCTCAATCCTGCATTATTGTGGGGTAAATTAAATTAAATTCAACAAAATTTCCCAAGTGCCTATCATGGGCCCAGGTACTTTACAAATTCATCTTTGAATCCCCAAGCCCTATGTACCTGGCACAAATTAGGCACTCAATCAATATTTTTAAATGAATAAATGTTAGGTGCTCCAAAGGATACCAACAATACTAATGTGCCATTTTGACACTCAACGATTTTGAAAAATGATTATAAGGGTTAATTAAAACATATCTGAATAATTCCATGTGTCTTATTATATATAAAAGGTACATAAAGGAGATATTTATATATAATTAAAAGAGTAAATGACAACTGGTTAGTAGAGAAGAAACAGAAGACTTAATGCAGAAGGCAATATTAGGGAAGAATATAACATGTGATTAAGGAAAGGATACTTTGATGCCTACATTATACTTATCTATTATACATGTATCCTCCCCACATTATACAGATATGAAATAATCTTAAACAGAAGACAATAATGCAGAAGGCAATATTAGGGAAGAATATAACATGTGATTAAGGAAAGGATACTTTGATGGCTACATTATACTTATCTATTATACATGTATCCTCCCCACATTATACAGATATGAAATAATCTCAGACATGTAGTAAACAGTAAATAAAGATTGTGTCGTTCGTATATAACATAGACTGGCTTCATTAATAAAGCTGATAAACTCCTTTACAAAAGATGGGACTACCTAATAAAACTTAGTATTGTTATTGTCCTCAGTTTTTGTTATTGTATTTTTTTTATAGTTTGAAGAAATTTGCACAGAAGAAATTTTGCTAAGTTTTACTTAGTACTCCAATAGAAATTATTACAAAAATTTTATACAAATTAGAAGAACCCTCATAGCTTAAGGTAAGGGGTTTGGAGTTAGAAAATCTGGGTTCGAAACCAGACTATCACTTGCCAATTGCATAAGTTGGTGTAGGTTATTTGACCTCCTTAGCCTCCGCAAGATTAAGGTTCATAAAGTGCATAGCAAATTTTAGGGCCTTAGAGCTTAAAAATTTTCAGCTTCTTTTGTATCAATTAAAATGCCTTGGTTCCCAAGTACAGACAGTTCTAACTAAAATTAACTTTTAAAATAAAAGAATTTTAAGAATCACGTATAACAAAAAGCCAAGAAGAACATATTTCAAATTAGATCACTCAGGGTCTTGATAATGCCAGCAGGGAATTCTTAGTGCATTGGTTTTGCGTTTTGGCAAGTTAACTCTAGTTACCCTTATGGCCCA
>NW_007737137.1:42579-44768 GCF_000696425.1 Galeopterus variegatus
CAAGATTAAGGTTCATAAAGTGCATAGCAAATTTTAGGGCCTTAGAGCTTAAAAATTTTCAGCTTCTTTTGTATCAATTAAAATGCCTTGGTTCCCAAGTACAGACAGTTCTAACTAAAATTAACTTTTAAAATAAAAGAATTTTAAGAATCACGTATAACAAAAAGCCAAGAAGAACATATTTCAAATTAGATCACTCAGGGTCTTGATAATGCCATCAGGGAATTCTTAGTGCATTGGTTTTGCGTTTTGGCAAGTTAACTCTAGTTACCCTTATGGCCCAGTATGGCTGCATCAGTTCCAGACATCACATCTAGACACAGTAATGGCTGGAAGCATGAGGTCACTGTCTTTCTTAGTGTCTCATTATTTTGAGAAATAAATATTTTCTAGAAAAAACCTAGTAGCTGTGTTTCCTGTCTCTTTGGCCAAAATAAGACATATGCTGGTCTTTATGTTGATAGCAAGAAAATATAATTATTTTTATTAGTATGGACAATTTATTTGGGATGGAGTGGATTTTGAGGCATTAAAAAAAGTCACCGAAATGTATGATTTTCAGGTTTGGATTTTTTATTTTATTTCAAAAACCTCCATGAAGCCACTCTGGAATTAATAAAAAAAAAATTGAATAAAATGATGAATATTTGCTAAAGAAATATATTTCAAGTACATATGAAGCCTAATGAGGTATCTGTTTCTATTCAGTAAAAATATAGTCAGCCAATTCTACTAATTCCATGGGGGGAAAATAGTCCTTTACTTTTTGTAAACTTGATGTAATGACTAAAAGATAAAAATATGAAATTGAATCTTATAAGCCATTCTCAATAAATTATAGAAGATGTACTACCTCTTTTTATTTTAAAATCTGTTTTCCAAAAATTCATGGACTTCTTTGTGGCATATGAATTTTCCATAGTTTTTCCACCATATATGTATTTGTCCTTTTTGAAGTAGAATTCTGTTCCATGAAATTGAATTTAACTGGAGATTAAATATGCATTTTGAATAGACCCCAAAGAGACANTTCCATAGTTTTTCCACCATATATGTATTTGTCTTTTTTGAAGTAGAATTCTGTTCCATGAAATTGAATTTAACTGGAGATTAAATATGCATTTTGAATAGACCCCAAAGAGACATGATGATATTATTTAATCTCCAAATATGGACCCTGTAAGTTCTAGCAGTGACTTAGAAGCAGAGACTTGTGTGCCAAACATTTGTTCTCATTGTATGTTCTGTTCGTGCCTTTTATAAAACTTTGTTATAAGAAAATTTTACAACAAGACAATGCACAGGAAATCATAATTTGGTAGAGGTATTATTATCTGAAACTACAACTTACAATAAACATATGAATTTGATCTGTTATAAGGAAAAAGCAGTATATAATACGCTGGAATGCTTCCATTTAGATCTTAACATATTGGCTTATTTTTACCAGATGTTTTTATTTTAGTGATTTTTTTATTGTTCCACATAAATGACAATATTTTTCTCCAACTGTAAAAAGAATGAATATTTATGGAAAACAATAGGTTGTGAAACATTACATTTGGCATTTCTGTTTAGTGCCAAGATTTAGTAATGAAGTGAGAAAGTTACAAATTATTGTGATCATTCCCTTAAATGACCATACAGTTGTCCTTTTATGGATGAAATTTCCTCACTTCCAGTTTTATTTTTACTTTTTTCATCCATTGTGCCTCTATACGCCACATATCCACCAAAAATCAGCTAATGATTTAATATCCCCCAGATGTTTAAAACCATGTAGAAAACATAAAGTTATAAGACCAAACAATTAAACCATGAGTATTGTGAACATGACACTCACTGATAGGCTTTTGTAGTTCCTGGTGAGTATCCTATGTTTGAGGGTTGTGAGTTAATACTACACCTCTTTACAACTCAGGATGTGCCATGATATTTTGAGATCACAGAATAAATGCTGGTTTAGAGCTACTCAAATGAAATTGCAGTTAAAATAATCAGGTGATGCAGTAGTAAAATTAAATCTTAAGATGATGTTATTCAGGCCTATACTGCAATGAAGATGAACGTTATTAACTATCCATCAAATTTTCTTGTTATCATATCAAGAAAATCAAGAGAATAGTAATATCTGGGATTTGACATTTGAATAGAAATATTTCTGATATTTAAAAGTTAACATTAAGAGA
>NW_007737137.1:45260-49816 GCF_000696425.1 Galeopterus variegatus
TATCTGGGATTTGACATTTGAATAGAAATATTTCTGATATTTAAAAGTTAACATTAAGAGAAATTTTCAATACTTAATGAACCCAGTTTACAATTATAGTATTATCTATAATTTGCTTATTGCAGGGAAGTAGGAGATGACCATGATTTTGTAGGCAGACAGAAGATGGCAGTAATTAAGGGGTGACAATTAAAGGCTAATTAATATTTCAAAAAGAAACCTCATAGGATAGCCTTATCTTGGTGCCTTTAACATACTTGTCAGTGTTGCAGTATTCACAAAATTGGATTGGTTGACTCATAATAATTAAACACATAAAAGAATGAACCAAACCAGTAGTAAGTTCATTTCTAAAGGGACATTCCTTCCAAATGACCAAAATTATTCTCTCTCTCATCCAGGGAATTCCCATCCCAGTTTGTGACTCATAGGAATTGAATTACTAATTGGAATGGTGCTTAGGGAACATGGAAACAAAGCAAAGGCAAGTGATGGGTTTGGCCAAGATGAGTAGGCACCAACCTAAGGTGCCTAGAAAATGTGTCTCTTTTGGACATGGCTGGATAAACCTGTTTACTATGTGTCTCTTTGAAATGTCCTTTAATTTTTCCAGCCAACCATTCCTTTGACATAAATCGTCAGTTTGCCACTTGCAAATTGAAATCACAGTCCTGTTACGCCTTTCTTAAATCACTTCCGTTTCACCTTCAGCAGTGTTTCAGATGTTTCCAGAAGTTGCAAGCCACACATTTACAATGTCAGATGACTATTAGATTTGTCTGATAATATTCAGAGTCACAAAGAATCTCTTTGTTTCTTTCTTTATAACTCATTCTTGTCAACAAAATTATCATCTTTCTTTCTTCCTGGAAACCTCCTATTTACTCCTTTCCCTTATTGTGTTTCTCATGTTTCTATGTCTACTTCCTAATGACAATTCTGTTGATGGTAATTAAGATTTACTGCCTAATTACTGGTAACTTAAATGTCACAACAACTCTTGGACTGATAGATCCAGGATCTGAAATTATGTTTGTATGACCAAAAGGTCTATGATATAATCATAAACTCAACAGAAGTAAACAAAATTGTCATTAAACTTATGAATAAAAATAATTATGTGAAGTGGTAAATATACCAAGGGTTACATGAATATTTATTTAATAAAATAAACATACCCAAATAATGAATTCATAACGTAATGGACATTGGTTGATTCTCTTAGCTTTCAGTTGAAAACCCCAAATGCGAAGCAACTAAGGGGAACAGTGTTCCTGGATGGTAACCTCCAGGGAGTAACAGTACTATACTCCTAACAACAACCAGCATAAATTGAACCTTCATTGTTTCTCAATGATCTTTTCATCCATCTCTTACTGAATCATTCTTTCATTTCACATAAATTTTATTTAAATCCTCTCATACTCTTAGAGTCTCCAGTTCTCTTCTCTTGTCTTCTCATACTTAACAGGTGATTTTGTCCTTATTTATTGTTAATACAGGTACAAACGAATGCTAAGGGACTACCTCCCTGCTTATATTATCCTTGCAACTTTTACAAAAAATATATTCTATCTCAGAATTTTGAAATAATTTAAGTTACTTCTGAAATAATTTAAGTCATCTCAGTGAACCAATAAAAGGACACTATGTACAAAATATGAAGAACAGAAACAGTCCACAATACTGAAAGTCAAAAAATGCAATAATGATTTTTTTCAAAAAGAAGATGAAGATAGATTACACAAAATAAGGTGAGAAGTTTATTACCAGACCCAAGCATAAAATGGTAATGGATATAAATTTTATTTCATATGTAAATTTTAAAAGTTATGTATAAAATTAAAATATACCAAGTTTGAAAAATACAATAAAGTGTGAAGCAATAAATAAATAAAGCAAAAGAAAACATAGCAACCTCACCTCCTTGTGATAGATTTGTTGACAATTATTTATCCACTACTCTCCTTTGCCATCATGACCTATGCAAAATAAACTTTTCCAAACCACTGACTTTAGGCTCTGTCTATGACTTGTTTTGGCCAATGAAATATGAGTGGTTTGGGTATGAAGCTCATGCAGAAGCTTCTAGAAGTAGTGTAAGTTTTTGTTTTTACCAGTTTTCTTGCATTCTTCAAATGGACTTTGGAATGCATCACTGGAATCATGTTGCCCTACTGTGTTCTTGCCCTTTACCAAAGGAAACTCAAGAAAAACAGGTGTTCTTTCAGAGAATACCTAAACCTGATGTGCACACTGCAGCCTAGCTCAAGAGAAACCACCTAAGACCAGCAGGACCAAGGAGTCTTTAGAATGCTCTGAGGTACAACACTCAACCTTTATGTAGTGAGACTGAGAAATAAATATTTGTTATAAACTAATGAGATTTTGTGTTTGTCTTTTATGCATGTAATCTAATAAATGCTGACTACCACATGCAATATCCTACCTCTTTACCCCTTCACCAAGTGGGATGGATAGGGAAGAATTGTCAAATAGTTTAATGTATTTTTAAATGAAATTTTATTAGTTCTATAACCTCACCTCCTTGTGATAGATTTGTTGACAATTATTTATCCACTACTCTCCTTTGCCATCATGACCCATGCAAAATAAACTTTTCCAAACCACTGACTTTAGGCTCTGTCTATGACTTGTTTTGGCCAATGAAATATGAGTGGTTTGGGTATGAAGCTCATGCAGAAGCTTCTAGAAGTAGTGTAAGTTTTTGTTTTTACCAGTTTTCTTGCATTCTTCAAATGGACGTTGGAATGCATCACTGGAATCATGTTGCCCTACTGTGTTCTTGCCCTTTGCCAAAGGAAACTCAAGAAAAACAGGTGTTCTTTCAGAGAACACCTAAACCTGATGTGCACACTGCAGCCTAGCTCAAGAGAAACCACCTAAGACCAGCAGGACCATGGAGTCTTTAGAATGCTCTGAGGTACAACACTCAACCTTTATGTAGTGAGACTGAGAAATAAATATTTGTTATAAACTAATGAGATTTTGTGTTTGTCTTTTATGCATGTAATCTAGTAAATGCTGACTACCACATGCAATATCCTACCTCTTTACCCCTTCACCAAGTGGGATGGATAGGGAAGAATTGTCAAATAGTTTAATGTATTTTTAAATGAAATTTTATTAGTTCTATCTTTATTCATGATTGAGGAAATATCTTAAAATGTAATTTTCTAGTCTGATATTTTTATTTAGCATTGTTTATCATAGGATTATGTAGTAAAGTATATTTGTAGTGGTTGCATACTATTCTATAATATGAAGTCCCAGATTCATTGAATTATTCTCTCATTGTTGGAATATTAGGTCATTGCCAATTATATACGATACTAGAATGAGCACCTTTGATCTTAAACTTACCCATATTACAGATGATAAGGATATGAGAGTTCCAAGAATGAAATTAGCCTGTTGAAGAAAAGATATATTCGAAGCCAGCTGATACACATAGTTTTTGTCATCTAGAAATTTCAGAGCAATTTACCCATTACCAATATAAGAAATTTCACTTTTTGTTGTACTCTCATCACCATAAAGAATTGAAATTTCTAAACATTTTCTAATTGTACAAGCAGAGATGACATCTTGTTTTAATTAAGATTAAAATGCAATTGTAAAACATTGAATTATAAGCATTAGAATAAAAAGAAATGCTCATCAGGAGTTAGGCTATGATTATAGTGAATAAGTTACCCCACATTAATTTATGCCATGTTAACATTATTTACTTTGGAGAAGAGTGTCACAGAGATGGTATGTAAGGGATTTCTGGAGACATAACACATACGCATTTCAAAAAATCATTTTACAAAACTCTTTGGGAATGAAATAGAAAAGACACATACTTAAGTATATTAGAAATAAGTGAGTTTCTACCAAAGTATAATAGTGATTCAGTTATGCTTCTGCCAACAAAGAGAAATGTTTAAAATCTATATGCATTGTTACAATGATTTTAAGGTGCTATCGACATTTAGGAGGTGGAGGCCAGGCTTGCCACATTTCTTACATTGCACTGAATGTTTCTTCAGAAAAGGGGCCTGACCCAAGAGTTGAATGCAGCTTCCTTGAGAGTTGTTGGACCACAGGATATAAATATTGGGTCAATGGCAACCTCTCTACAAGATGTGTGAGATAAGACTTTTCTGCTGTCTCTTCTCTCCCTCTCTTCTGCCCACTCTCTCACCGCGCACACAAACACACACAAATATTAACCATCTATTTATAAATTCTTCTAATGACTTGAATGGGGATAATGAAAGCGTGTATTTCAAATTCATGAATAGCAAAGAAAAAAGTATGATCAGGAAGTCAAGGAGATATAGTTTTCAGGTTTCCAGCTCCTGTGATATAATGAAGATATAGAAAAGGTGAGAATGGGCCGGCCCAGTGGCGCACTGCTACAGTGCGCCGCTTGGGAGTGTGGTGGCGCTCCCGCCGAGGGTTCGGATCCCCCATATGGACCGGTTCCTGCTCACTGGCTGAGCGAGGTGCGGCCGCAGCGCTCAGGGCTGGGAACCCGTGGCCCGTCC
>NW_007737137.1:50664-53401 GCF_000696425.1 Galeopterus variegatus
GGCCCGGGCCGGGACGGGGGGGGACCTGGGGGTTGGGGTCCGTTGGTGGGAACGAAAAAAAGACAAAAAAGAAAAAAAAAAAAAAAAAAAAAAAGAAAAGGTGAGAATGATACTGAAATGCTAGTAGTCAATCTGGTACAGTAGGTAGAATTTCCAAATTCTGGATATTTTCATTTCTCATTTTGTTCCTTGAAACACAGTATAACTATGCCATCTGTTCCAATTTTTTTTCTCTTCCTTTCTCTCGCTTCAGGAGAACACACAATAAAAGATGTGCTCAAGACAGTGTGCAGTTTTGGGGACATAGCTGTGTGGGAATATACTAGGACCTGGAAGCCGTAGGGCCTAGCTTGAAAAGCCCATAATTACAGCAGCATCAAACATTTGCGAGCCTATGAAGAACATAGCGGAATGTCAGGTGGCTAAGGAAGGGACAAAGTCAAAAAACAAGCACAGATTTAGCAGCAGATTTGAAAAGCAAGAAAGAGTTAGCTGGACTTGGGCAGAAGTCAGAGATTCATGGAATGTGTAAAGTGAGAACTGAGAAAGTGAGCTCTCATCTGTGTGCTGTGGACAGGAGGAAACAAGGTGAAAACAAGTACTGTGAGGTTCGAAGGTACTTTTGTTGGATAAAGCACAGCTGCCCTTGACTGTAAGTCACTCCTCATATGACATTGTTACTCCATGATTAAGAGTTTGATGTAAGACTTTTAACAATATCCCTTTTATTTTCTTAAATATTTTAGTAGTTCTTAATTTATTCTTAACTCATTTCCCATTGACATATGTCATTCTTTCCTTAAAACAACTTTTAATTTTACTCTTTAACATTCAGCATGTGCTAAGTGGCATTTACCATAAATACAAAATAATAGCCATATTACATCTCCTAAGGATTCCGTGGGTCATGATGTAGTTTATGGTGTTAAGGATGGAAGACATGTCAATTTGTTTACAAACTCTCATTCTTTTTGTTTTAGACGAATCATTGGTGAAGGTTTTCTGTAAAGGAACAAAAAGTAAATATTTTAGGTTCTGGGGGCAAACTATTCAACTCTGCTATGGCTGTGTGAAAATAGGCATAGGCAATATATAATGAACAGGTGTGGATATGTTCCAACAAAATGTTTTTAATTGACAGTGAAATTCAAATTTCCTCTAATGGTCATGTGTCACAAAATATTATTCTTATTTTAACGTTCTTTTCCAGATATTTAGAAAAAGGAAAATTTTTCGTAGCTCTCAGGCCATATAAAAGCAAACTGCTGATTGGATTTGGCCAATAAGCCATAGCTTTNTTGACAGTGAAATTCAAATTTCCTCTAATGGTCATGTGTCACAAAATATTATTCTTATTTTTATGTTCTTTGCCAGATATTTAGAAAAAGAAAAATTTTTCTTAGCTCTCAGGCCATATAAAAGCAAACTGCTGATTGGATTTGGCCAATAAGCCATAGCTTTCCAGCCCTCGCTTTAAACCTATACTGACCAATATAGAATGCAGTAGCAACATATGGTCATTTGAAATATGGCTAACATGAGTGAATAACTTATTTATTTATTTATTTAACTTTAAATTTCAAATAAGAAAGATACTCTGGTTATTGTAAAAATTTTTAAGTGTGTTTGGAAGAACTTTGATATGTAAACTTACTTTTGAACTATAAATTTTATTTAAAAAATAGCAATTAAATACAACTAATTTAAGTTTAACATGAAAATTAATATTTTATTAAAGTATAGAAAATATACACCGGGTTTTTAAAGACTTAGTTTGAAAAAAAGAATGGAAAATATGTCATTAATAATTTTTTGGTTGAATACATGTGGAAGTGATAAAATTTTTAGTATATTTTTCTGAATAAGATATACTGTTAAAAATAATTGTATCTGTTTCTTTTTACATTATATTGTGGCTACAAGAAAATTTACAATTGCATATATGGCTCACACTTTATTTCTATTGGAGAGGACCACTCTTGACACATAGCTAAGCTGCCTTTCCTGACCTCTCCTGCAGTCTAGTGGTGTCAAAGGAATGCTGGCAGTGGTGAAATATGGAACTTCTAAGGTTGGCCCATCAAAATCACCAGGCATTCTTTTTCACCCTGATGCCAACTGAATGTAGAGAATTCAGAAGAAAACTAGGACACCTTAGACATGCTGGCGCAGAAAGATGGAAGGAGCCTGAGTCCTGAGAGACTGCTTTGGGGCCAGTTGGCCTGAAGAATCACCAAACCCAATACACCTGCTCTGAATTATAATATGAGCAGAAATAAACTTCTGTTGTGCAAGCCACTGAAATGTTTATATTGTTTTTACAGTAGATATACTATCCTTACTAATTCAATAACTTAAAAAATACTCCATGGGGCCAGGATAAAGTATAAGGAATGAATTTACCTTTCTGCTTTAAACAACTAGATAACTGGACAAATGAGACAACCATTTTCAGATTAAGAACACTGGAAGCATAGGACTGTGATCTCTGAGAGAAAGGAAACAAACAAATTAAGCCCTGTGTTTGGATGACCTTACTGCCTGGAAGCAGTTTTCAGCTTACAGGGTAGAGAGGAAAAGACAAACAGAGTTGGGTGGTATTTTTGAATAAAAGAGTCAGAGATTAGAATTTGGAGAGGTCAAGGTAGCTAGAATGTGTAGGACCTAGTGCTGGAGGGGAGAGAGATGTGGGGAGAGAGAGAGAGAGAGAGAGAGAGAGAGAGAGAGAGAGAGAGAA
>NW_007737137.1:54986-56330 GCF_000696425.1 Galeopterus variegatus
CATTAGTGAGCTCTCTGACAAAAACATGAGGTATACTATATGAATAATTGGAATTCAAGAAATGGAGGAGTGACATACGAAATAAACATTTTAAAAATGCCAAGGCATATGATAAAGAAATTGCTGAAAACAAGAGATAAAAATCTTATAAATTCCTACAAATAGCAAGAGGAAATATAGGCACAGTATGCATACAGGAAAACATGTAAGAGTTGTAGTGACTTCTTGTCAAAAATATGCAAGCCTGTAGACAGTGAAATGGCACCTTAAAAAAGATATATATAATCAAAATTCATTATGTAGTGACAATGTCCTTCAAGACGAAATGCTAAATAATGACTTTTTCAGACAAATAAAGCGGAGAGAACTCATTGCTAGCAGACTACACTATAAGACATGTTAAGAATGCTCTTCAGATAGAAAATAAAGCTGTGTGGAATTTGGATCTACATAAAGAAGTAAAGTGTGCTGAAAATGGTGAATATGTGTCTATGTATAAAAGTAAAATGTATGAAAATAATAGCAGAAAAATAGAAGGGGAAAATAGAAATACTGTGGTATAATTTTCTTAAACTATAGATGAAGGTAGAAATTGATAATTTAAAGGAGTGCACTTAAAAACTTAGAGAAACTATTAAAAAATAAATTTGAGATATGCAAATAATCTAACAGAAACAAAATGCAATCATAAAAATATAAAACAAAAATTCAACAGTCAAGAAACTAAGAATAGAAAGGACAAAAATAAAAATGAAAAAAAAATAAAACAGGTAGATATAAAATAGACTATATAAATGCTAATTTTAATTGTAAATGTATAAACACCCTAGTTAAAAGTCAGATATTGTCAGACTGAATACAAAACAAGAACAAGCAGTGTGATGCTTAGAAGAAACTTACTTTAAATATAAAAAAATATATAGATTAAAACCAAAAGGATATACCATTCAAACAACAATTTAAAAAGTGGCTGCAATGGCTATATTGATAAGGTAAGTTCAAATTGAAGTTCAGAACAAAAAAATATTTCCAGAGATCAAGAGGAATATTCATAAAGACAAATAGATCATTTCAATAAAAGGATCTAACAATTCTAAATGTGTTTGCTTCAAATAACATAAAAGAATTTGAAAGGAAGAATGGAGAAGTAGGCAAAAACAACAGGTATTGTAACTGACAGAAAAATATATCATATATAATCATGTCAGGTATGTTTCTGCCCATGATAGGATTATTATGAATCAAAGATATCTGGAAAATGTCCCAACATTTGAAATTTAACAACAGGCCACTAAATAGCCCATGAACCAAAAAAGAAATCCAAAAAGAAAATAGAAAAAAAAA
>NW_007737138.1:0-56318 GCF_000696425.1 Galeopterus variegatus
CCCGGAAACAGGGAGTTTACCTGGGGCCAAAGCCCAGGGTGTGGTGGAGTGACAATCTGGGTGGGCTCCTCTTCCCTGCCCTCCCGACGCTGGCTGGGGGCTCTCCCTGCCACCAGCCCCGTCAGAGATCCGCAGGGAGAATGGGATTGTAGGCCGGTCCACAGGCCCCGGGGGGCCCCACGTCGAGGTACGCAAATGGCATGTCTCAGTGAGGAGCCGCGCCAAGCCAAGGGGGCCAGCTTGGCCGATCCGAGCCGGCCGTCTCTGCCCCCACCCGAGAAAATGGATGCAGCGCTGATGCTGGCAGCTAGCCTGGTGTGGTAGGCGGGAGCCAGGTGGGCGGGAGACAGATGGGCTTCTGCCCCACAAGTGGGGTTGGACTGGGGGTGACTCACAGAGCTCACAGAGTTGGGCTGGTCCGGCACCTTCCACTCTGTTTCTGTGTTGTCTCTGCTGACTTACTTGGCCTTTGTTGTCTTGGGCTGCTCGCTTGACCCCGCAGCGCGGCTTGGGCGCTCTCAGGAATCTTCTTTTGTGACGGCCCTAAAACCTCGAATCTTTAGTTGCGTTTTTGTCATTGTAGGTTAGTTGTTCAAAGATTTATTCATTTTTTGTTGCTCTTGGAAATGCAAATAGTACTCTGGTATCACAGCGCACACTTCTCAGGGTCGGAAATGCAAATAGTACTCTGGTATCACAGGGCACACTTCTCAGGGTCGCGCTGTCTCCTGGCACAGCCGCTCCAGACCCGTCGCCATCTTGAGTCTTATTATTATTTTTTTTTTGATGGGAACATTTGAACTCCTCTCTTCTAACCATTTGAGAATATACAATACATTGTTGTTCATTATAGATATGTAGCACTACTATGGGAAACTAAAACTTATTCTATCTAGCTATTCTGTTATTTGTTAGCCAACCTTCCCTATCCCTCCTCCTCCCTACCCTGGCCTCTGCTTTAATTTTTGATTCAGAAATTACTTTGCCAAAAAGAAGTGTTGAATCTGCACATGCTTTATTTTACCTGTAAAGGCAATAAGTAAGATGATGTAAATGTGAGTTGACAACATGCATACGGGTATCAGGATACTCTTATACTCTTGGAGATCAGTGTCTGTGAGCACAGGCTCCCCTCCTTTTTCAGCCTCTATGCCTGAGTGGACTCGCACAGCAGAAGCCAGAGAGGAAGGTTGAAGAGAATGTTGAGAGAAGTTCAGCCTGTAAGTTTAAAGACAAAAGAAAATGTTTGATTTTTTTTAATAGGCTCTATGTTTTGGAGCAGTTTTAGCTTTATGTATTTCTTTGAAGAGAATGTTGAGAGAAGTTCAGCCTGTAAGTTTAAAGACAAAAGGAAATGTTTGATTTTTTTTAATAGGCTCTATGTTTTGGAGCAGTTTTAGCTTTATGTATTTCTCATATACTTCCTGCTGCCACAAATGCACAGCCTCCTCTGTTGTCAACATCACCCATCAGAGTGGCACATTCGTTACAACTGATGAACTTACATTGATGTTTGATCGTTTTAACATGCATTTTTAGATTAAAAACTTTAAAATTAAAAAAAAGTTGCATACCCTGTATATTAGAAAAAAATATAGTCTTTCAGGTTAGACAAATGTGGATTCAAATCCTGGGTCTGTAACTCCATACTGTGCTGTCATTATCATTTTAATCTTTCTGAAAATCTCTTCAGAAAATATTTCTGAAAATCTGTGAAGAAAATATAATGATAGCTACTTCACAGCATTGTTCTCAGAATTAAATGAGATTGTGGAGACAAAACATCTGTCACAGAGTTTGATATGTGGTGGTCATTCAGTGAATAACTTGACAGCTGGCCTGATTTCATTTTTACCTGTAATGAGTTAAACTTTCATTACATGGGAAATAAACTAGGCTGATTGCTCATTTCTCAATAACACTAAGTGACTAAAGCAATGCTAGTATAGGTTATCAATAAATTTTTTGTTATAATGGGAAAATGTCTATGTAAGTGGTCTCCAAAGAAGGTCTTACCCCACAAAAAGTTGCACAGCAGATTTATTGGTATGCAGGAAAAAGTATGAGAAATACCATTTATATTTAATTTTCATCCTTTAAAATTTTCTGAATCTATTATAATTCAAGTAGTATATTAGTATATTAGCATATGTTTTTATTTGTAAATAGTTAAATACTCTTATATTGTGGGTGTATGCACAAAACTTTTTTATGAAGTTTGAGGTGACTGATATACTCAACAAATCCTGATAAAGTGGATGCCACAATGTGTATATTGAGTGTATGCTATATGAACAGGACTAGCCATTAAATCTTTGAAGATGAATCAGTTATGTATTTTAACCTTAAAAAGCTTAACGTATAAAAGACATGATAGCATAAACTAATAAATAACTATGTTACTGGACAGAAAGCAATTCTATTAAGAAGGCACAATTAAACGAAGTCATTTCTCGTTTGTGGAAGGTAATATTTGAACCGGGACTAAATGTGGAAACTGTAAACAGAAGCATGAAGATGAGAAAATAATACTTTTGTTCAGAGGAAAGTGTCTTGAATGCTTGGCTGAGAAGCCCAAACTTCATTCTATATCAGTAGAATTTTTAAAATATCTTTGAGCAGAAAATTTGAGTTATGCTTGAATCCCATTAATTTATTATTTTGTTCATTCATTAATGAAATACTTACTTGTTAACTACTATGGTCAGGTCCAATGCTAAGTATGTAAAATACAAATGTGAATTACATGCTGTTCTTGTTCTCGAAAGACTCATAGTGTAGTGAGATAGCCATGTAAATATACTCACTGCTTTTTATGCACGCTTAACAGAATTATGTATGAAAGAAGAAAGGGTGATGGCAACACAGTGCAGGGAACAGCTTTTTCTGTCCAGGTATGTTCACTCAAAGGCTTCACTCAGTCAAGAGAGAAATAAACAAAGGTAACAGTTCAAGATAGAAAGCCTAGCTATACTGTGGCCTTTTTGCACAGCTGGAGTCTGGACAAACAGTGATGGAGAAAAGACAACAGTACAGTTGGGCCCAATTCCAAAGGACCACATATTTCAAAATAAGTCATTTTCCCCTTGTCCTACAGCTCATGCAGATGAGGTTTATGAGAGGGAAATGACACAATCACCTTTGTTTTATAGAAAGATGGTTTAGGTAACAGGTTTAGGAAGGAATAAAGGGGACCAAGACAGGAGAAAACAAGAGCAGATAGGAGACACCTATAGTTAAGGAAGATGAAGAAGCTTAGACCTAAGTAGATAAATGGGGATAAGGACAAAAATGCAAAATCAAGCCATATTTAGAAGGAAGAAATTAATAAGACTCTTAGATAAATCTGGATACAAGAGCTAAGGGAGAAGGACATATCCAGAGTGATTTGAGATTGTTTGGTTTGGTGATATGAAAGCTGATTGTATTAGTCTGTTAGGGCTGCCATAACAAACAGACACAGAATGGCTTAAAAAACAGAATTTATTTCCTTAGTTCTGGAAGCTGGATGTCCAAGATCAGGGTGCTGGCAGGGTCGGTTTCTCCTAAAGCCTCTCTCCCCTGCTTGTAGATGACTGCCATCTCACTGTGTCCTCACATGGCCTTTCCTCTTTGTGCCTGCATCTCCGGTATCTCTTTCTTTTCTCACAAGGCCCCAGTCATATTGGATTAGGGCCTCACCCTTATGTTCTCATTTAATCTTAATTATTTCTTTAAAGAAAATTGAAGGAACTTTAAAGGCCCAATCTTCAAACAGTCACATTGGGGGTTAAGGTTTCAACATGAGAATTTGGGGGGAGTATAATTAAGCACAAAACAGTGACACAATTTATAAAAAGCAAGGGGCAATGTTTTGTGGTGTGGTAGAGCTAATGAATTATGTTTGACGGAGTGACCAAGATCTGTCTGTGGAATATTTAAGTTGAGAGGAAAGAAAAGGACTAAAATATTTCATAATTATAATGGGGAGTAGTATCATTACCCGTATTTTAATAATGAGGACAGCTAGACTCATAGGCTTGAAGATAATAGGTAGGTAAATCAGAAATATAGAAGACAATGAGTTACATTGTGGTCATTATATAATCATTATAGAGTTGTTTATGTAACAATTTGTAAATATAACATAAGTTCACAATTATGTTATAAATATGTAAGTAATACATGTTTCCCACAAGGTAAATCATTATCTTCAATGTTTCTAAGTGCCTACCTCTTATCTCCAAGCCTATGAGTCTCAATACATAATAAATATGTAAGTGTAACATATTGCATTTGAAGGTGTGTGTATATACACATTCATATGTGTATACATTCATATATACATACAAACATACATGCATGTATGTGTGAGTATGTATGCATTTGGAGATGAATTAGTAAATGTATTGAAAGTTATTGAATGATTGCCCAGGAATATGTTTTTGGTGAAAAGAGAGAAGAAACAATATTTTAAGACCAAATAGTACACTGATTTGAAAGCAGTATGTAGGTTGAAATGTGAGAGAGGAAGAGATATGGACATGTGTTGGGAGGCTATTGCAGAAATTCTGTAATGAAAACTGAATAGAGGACTGGCATGGTACATGGAGAAAGGAGAGAATAGGACAGATCTATCTATTTAATCAATATTTATTGAGTGACTAGTAGACATTGTGAGACAATGCGCTAGACCTTGGACACTCAATAGTGAACGAGAAGATATCCCTACTCTCTTGAGCTGATATTCTAGTGAGTAATAATACAATTCAACAAATAATGAATAGTAAAATACAACTGCTACAATCATGTGATTGATAGCAAAAAATGGAAGTTCTGTGTTGAAGGTATAGGAAAGTTTTTTTCCAGAGGAAATGACATTTAAACTGAGACCCAAGGTAATTCTTTAAACTGGGATCCAAGATGAATATAATTTATCTTGACAAAGACATTGTCAGGATAAGAGGAGTGGCTGTTTTAGGCAGGGAGACACTAGACAAAGAGCCAGAAGTTTGTGGGGCATTGAGGAACTGAAAGGTTTGTCAATATGTCCAAAATACAGACTTCAAAGGAAAGAGGAGTCTGGAAAATTGAGGCAGAAGAAATGTCCAAGAGAGATAAAGAAAACCAAGAGAGTATGCTGGAGGAGAATCTAGCATAAAGGGAAGTGTCATTGACTGCGGGAATGCTTCTGTGCAAACAACAAAATTGCGTTACTGCATGTCATTTTAATCAACGACAAAGCTGCTATTGTTCTTAGTGAGAACAAGTTCAGGAAAATGTTAGGGATAGAAGCCACACTGCAGTAGACTGATGAGTGAGTGGATGTTGAGGAAGTGGAAACATTGCACAGAGACCTATTACACAAATCTATCTAGTCTATTTATTGTTGACTTGTTGAGAATATTAGGATAAATTTTGGGGTTCAAGATACATGGAAATTTGAGCACTCGTGATGTGATAGTGTAAACAGTGAAAACCAGAAGACAGTGGAATTATATCTTCAAAATGTTGAAAGAAAATTACCAACAGCCTAGAATTCTATTCCAGGAAAAAAGTATCCTTCAGGAATGAAGGTGAAATGAAGTAATTTTCATGCAGGCAAAAACTAAAAGCCTTCATTATCAGCAGATTCATACTACAGGAAATACCAAAGATTTATACTAAGGGAAATATCAAAAGAAATGATCACAGATAGAAATTTGTAAAAGTTCTTTGAAGCACAGAAAGAGACAATCTTTCTCCAGAGAGGATTTACCTTTGCATCTGTCAGGCAGCCAGCGAAACTAGCAATGTGGGATCACCTTAACCCAAGCTCAAGGATTAATATGATTTAAATTTGGGCATCAGTCCCTAAGAGGGAAAGCTACTTGTAATTCACCCTGACTCCTCTGAAAAGAGCTGCTCATCTCTTCAGACTTCGAGCCAAATTTTCAGGAACTGCAGATGTCCCTAGGGAAAAAGTAGGCTCAACTGCCAAGCTTACTTGTCTAGGTTTCAGCTTCTCCCAGATCTTGGCCTTCAGAGCTCTCCAATGCATTCAAGTATTTGAATATTTATCCAGTTTTTCTAGTGTCTTTAGCAGGAGTGTTAGTAGGAATTATTTAATCCATCATTACCAGAAATAGAAGTCTGAAGTTTATGCTATGTAAATAAAAAAAGTAACCAAACTTCAGAGATATGAATTGCTTTAAAACAGTCACATAAAACAACTAGGGCCATCACACTAAAGTTGTCCTTGGATGTGTGCTTTTGACAGAGCTATACCAATATATTGTCTGAATGAGGAGCCATTTATTTCAAGGGTGAAGCAAAATTGTGTTGACTAATGGTCAGAATTTCTTTCAGTTAGATTAGCAACTTCTATATAAGGTATTGTCTTGTTAAGATAACAGAAAAAGAATCCATATTGAAGAGAGGGTCCACATCCACAGCCATAGAACATCAACATTTTTAACAGTTCCATATGGTAAGCTGCCACCAGGAATGGAAACGTTTGTATTGATTTTTCTTTTGATTAAAGTAGTAAATATTCAGACAATAGAAATAATATAAAGAGTAAAAATATTGCCTATGATCTTACCACCCATATATAACCACTACAAACATTTCGTTACACATTCGTTTGGATTTTGTTCTATTCTTATAAATAAAATTGTGATGTTATAATAAGCTCTTTTACTCTTTTAGGTACTATGGATATATTGATGCCTTCAAAAGAAGCTTTTCTTTAACTGTCTTCCAGAAGCAAATGTTATAATCAAAATTTTTGAGGTTGACTTTCTGAATTCGTTGACATATATTCCTCACCTTTGTTTGGGTGGAGTTTGAGTTGCTGCTGGCTGGCAACCCATCCCAAAAGAGACAAGAAGGGAATTGTGCTGGCAGCCAAAAGAATTTTTCAGGCATGTCCTCTCCAGCAGAGTGCCATGTGGTATCAACTTCTAGTCCCCAGTTTGATGTTATCTTATAAATTTCTCCATGCAAGTATTCTGATTCCTCCATGTGATCTTATGCACCTGTTTCATAGATCTTTGATTATGTGGACATTTCTATATATAATGCATTTTTCTATGCCCAAATAGATCTTGAATGGCTATATTTTAAACAACCAACAAACCAACCAACCAAACAAACAAACAAAACAAAACAAAAAGACAAGACAATCTATCTTGGATCATTAATTAAAACTTTTTCTTGATGCCAGGGTCAATAATTATCCTAGCTCAGTAGAAACTATGGTGCCTTTTCTAGGTCCTCCTTTCTGGGTTGTTAAACCCATCCCTCCCTACTGGCAGTGTTGGCTGCAAATACATCAGAGCTGCTGCCCACCCACCTCTTAATTCCCCATCTCCCCACCTGCTGCACCCTGAGAATTGCTCTTGATTGATGGCAGCAATCTATTCAGGGAGACTATGACACTTCTTTTCCGTTTCAGAAACATGTAAACAATGTTTGGCCAATACGGGGGTACGGAAGGCTAGATTCCTTGCCTCAGGAGAGACAGCACTCTGGTGAAATTTATATTCCAGACTCCCTGCCATCCAGAGGGATCAGGACAAAACTAGACTTTAGCTGAGACCACATTTCTTGATCAGCTCTTTCTGCTTTCTTATCCTGCTTTATTCTCTCCCTTATAGGAATTTCTGAAGAGATCTTCCTTGATAAAGCATCAGAAATTCTGAATCAAACTCCATTTTTAGGCAAACTGACCTAAGATGATATCAAAAGTAGTCTTAGGAAGCAGACTCCAAAACTGGGAGTTAGAAGCTTGAGGGCTAGCTTATACCAAAGACTTCAGTAGTGGTGGTAGCCTTTGGCATGCAGCCACAGTGCAATTGCTAATATTGTCACTGAGGTCAACTCAGATGGTATATGGGCAGAAGGAGATGCACTGGCTTGTGTAATATCTCTGGTGTTTGAGAGGTACAAGAGAAACATAAATTATAAGGACTGGAATTGAAAGGCTGTTTCTGAATGCCATTGATGCTTCAAAGAGATGAAATAACTGGCTCAGTGCAATCAATCACCAATTTAAAGCCAAGTATGAGAGTCAGAGGGCCTCTTTGGCAGCTTGTAAAGAGACTTTCAGTTCCTGCAGCTGGAGGGCAGATGAACTGAAAACGAAGTAGGGGACTTAATTGTAAAAGTCACAGAACTCATGAGAAAGTGTAATTCTCAGCCTTGGCAAGTCTCAAATGCCAAAGTGAAAGCGGGGTGGGGGGGGAGGAAGGGAGAGAGAGAGAGGCTTTTACAATGGTCCTCCTTATTGAAACATAGAGCCTCTCACAACCTCTTGCTTAAAGACTATGAGAAGCCTCAAATGAGGCAGGCAGGTGCCTTATAAGATAATATTAATCCCATCTGGATCTGCCTCTTCTCCCCTCCTGGCCACATAAGCAACAATGAGGATTGTATCTCAGCATAACTCAGTTGGCAAAACATTGAGCCTCCTAGGGGAGGGGATAGATTATATGCCCAAATAGTTGCAGGAAGAACAAAAAGTACAGATATAACTAGGAAATTATTCATGAGAGTAGATTCTGAAGGTGTTGGATCAGGGTGGTGGGGTAGAAAATAGAATTAAATAAAGGAGGCTATATTAATAGGGGAGTACCCTCCTGTGACCCTGGAATTGTTTCTAATAAACTGCTTGGAAGCTTGAAAGGTAATGGCTTACATTTAATATAGTAGAGATTCCAGAGTGCTGTGGCAGATTGGTATAAGTGATCAAAGGCTCAGAAAAATGAGCATTCTGGAAAGAATATTATATAAATCTTGAAACCCACTTGCTGATTTTCTTTCTTGGAAGAGTCTAGAGTGCAGTCCATTTATGAAGGGAGTACCAACATCATTTAGAAGCTCATAGTGGCTGTACTTTGTAGGCTGAGGATGGTTGTAAGAAACACTATAATAGAATTGGGCTCCTTAAATGCCAGTGAGTTTGATAGATCCTGGTATAGTAGGGGCCAAATGGCAGTAGTATTTAATTGCAAGAAACAAGTCAGTAATACTTACTATAATGAGCAGCAAGATAGGAATGGCAGCTGGGAAGATCTATAGAGAAGGCTAGTAAAACATGGTGTTACTAGTAAGTAGCAAGATACATGGGTAAGATATTGATATATAGCTACAGTCTCTCTGTATGTATGTGCATATAAGGAAATAGCAATATTTTACTATATAGCATAATATTTATTTTAGTATATAGCATTCAAGCTGACTTCTGTCTTCTGCACATCTATTCTTGGTCCCACCAAATTTTAGATAGATAGATAGATAGATAGATAGCACTATAACAGCAGGGAACCAAAGCACTAGCATTGCTTCCCTGGTAGTAAAGGGGCATATGGGACCAGTTAATAATGGATTCTTGGCCCAGGTATGTCTTGCAATGGATGCACTGGCTCCACAGATCCATGTGGCAGTCACACTTTGGTTTTGGAAAGTGTGATCATAATGGGCATAGTTAGCAGTTGGCAAGTTGGCAGAACTCTCATATGGCTCCCTGATAGTTCAATAAGAATAACTGTAGTAAATGTGGAAGCCTCTGAATCTTCCCACTAACCCATCCTCAGCCAAGATAATAAATCAAAGCAATATTGTATGCACAGGGGAATGGAAGAGATGACTGCTATCTTCAAAGTCTTAAAGGATGTAAGGGTTGTGGTACCCATTATATCTTCATTTAATTTGTTGGTATAGCCTATGCAAAAGCCAGATAGATCACGAAAGATGACAGTGGATTAACCACAAACTTAACCAAATAGCAATCCTAATTGTAGCAGCTATGTCAGATATGATATATTTACTAGAGCAGATTAACACATCTTTGAATATGTGGTATGTGGCTAGTGAGGTTTGGAATACAATCTCTTCCACACATATGAAAAAGAGAGTCAGAAGCAGTTCTGATTCACATGGGTCAGACTTCAGTATGCACTTGTAGTCTTTCCTCAGAACTATGATATTTCTGTTGTTCTCTTCTAATATATTTCAAAAGAGCATGAAACATCACGATATCCTGCAGAATATCATGTTGATGCTATATATTTTTGAACAGTTAGTGGGAATAACCATGGGTGCCTAGGTGAAACATGTGTGCTCCAGAGGATGGAAAATAAATAATAATGAAAGTCAGGGACCTTCATTAATGGTGTGCTTGGTGCTGGTGCTGGTGGAGGGGGGGGATTGTTCAATGGTGTAGGGCATGCAAGCACGTCCCCTTCAAAGAAACACAGGGTAGGAGATAGACTCTACAAGTATATAGGAGCTGCCTTAAGAGTATAGATTTTTTATAGGGGAGTGGTCCAGTGGTCTAGGTCATGGCAGTATATCCCTTTCAAAGTAAAGGACAAGCGATTGCTGCTTGTACTTCTGTCTACTAAGAATTAGAGTTCTTGGCTGACTTACTCAAGTTTTGAAGGCAAAAAATTCTGCACTTAAGAATACTGCTCTGACCCATTTGTCAGGTGACCTGGAGACTGCTAGCTTTAAATGAGCCCCAGAGCAGGAAATGTCTCTGCAGGTGGTCCAACTGTGGTTCAAGCAGCCTTCTACTAGGCAATATGACCAGGCAGACCTCATGCTACTGGAGGTGATTATGGTAGAAAATGATGCTCTGGCAAGCTTCAATGAGGGGTGCAACTTAGAATCCTGAAATTCTGGAACAAGGATATGACATATGCAGCAGGAAATTAAATACCATTCTATGAACAGTTCTTAGAATGCTACTGGGCCCTGGTAGAGATGTAGCACCTGACGGTGAGACATTGAGTGGTCATGCAGCCAGAATTTCTCATCATGAGCTGGGTAATGTCAGACTACCACGTAATAAGATTGAATAGGATGGGCCCAACATTAATCCATTGTAAGATGTAAGCGACACACCCAGGATATGTAAACTCAAGCAGGTCCAGAAGGCTCATGAAAGCTGCACAAACAAGGTAGCCAGAACCCCTTGTTACCTGTCACTGTTGCATAAGCAAGCTCTCTTCAGCTCATATCAATGGCCTTGCAATGGATACTGTGATGCATTTCTCAGCTCTCTCTTCAATGTAAGTCTCAGTGTAGTCTGCTAGAGGTACTACCAAAAGATATTCTTAGCTCTCAGATCTTTCAGGGTTTGTCTCAGCTGCAGAGAGTTGCCTCACCTATGGTCACTCCTCTTACTGATCTGTGTAGGTATAAATGCCTGGTCACTTTGGCCAAACTCAGGCTAATTTTGCAGGGCCATTTCAGGTATATACCAGAGATATGTATTTATGTGGAGATCCCAATGGGGTTGTTCAAGGCTGCATTAGAACTTGACTTCCTCTCCCCTATCCTGCTTCCTTCTTCTCCCTCCCACAGGTGTTGATCTCAAGGGGACTCTTTAACAAGCATCCTGTATTCTAAATCTTATAACTGAACCTACTCCTAGAAGAACCTAACCTGTGTCATGCCTCATGGTTATTCTCTGTGACCAGATGACAGAGGAGCATAAAATCTGAGCTTGGTTTTCAGATGAGTTGGCTTGACATGTTGATGTAACCCTAAGATGAATAGCTGATACATTATACTTTCACTCAGCTGTGGCCTTGAAAGACAGTGGTGAAGAAAGGAAGCCAAGCCACTGGCAGAGCTTGGGGTAGAGCTCCTAGTTATTAACTTGTGTAAAGAGAGAAATTATTTGAGGTAACAACATTCATAGTTTCATAGACAATAACAAATAATTTAGACTGTTAATCAAGGGATCTAGAAGGAGCAATATTGTGACATCAAAGTCAAAGAGGTCTGAGAGGAGACATGTAGATGGATCTATGGGAGTTGAAAGGGAGCATAGGTTCTTCTTGTTGCACACTAGAGTGTATCTATTGTAGAAGAGGCACTAAATAACCAGATGGACTAGATGACTTGGCTAGTTATTATTAGTCAGCTTGTGTCCTTGACCATTACACTGATGGCACCATGGGCATCTGAATGAAGGACTCATGGTGGCAGAGATCGACTCTGTGTATGTGCTCAAGAATATGTGCTCTGTTTCACCAAGGTCTGTCTAACTAATCTCTACTGCTGAATGTCTGACCTTTCAGTAATGCCAAGTGTCCTATATGATACTTTACCCCAAAGAGATCAATTAGCTTCTTGGTGCCGATTTAATTTCATAAGGTCCTTTCCATCTTAAAAAAGGGGGAGAATTTATCCTGACCAGGATTAACACATATGGGTTCATCTTTCTTTCCCACAGGACTTTCATCAATATCATTATCCATGGACTCGGGGAATATTTGATTTACTTGCATGAGATTCTATATAACATCTCAGACCAAGAGATCCAGTTTTTTGGCAAAAGAGGTAGAGAAGTGGGCACATGACTATGGGGACTATTGGCCCCATCAACTACTGCACCATCCAGACGATGCTGTTCTGTTAGAATAGCAGAATGACCTTTAAAAGATACAAATGAAGTAACAGTTTGGATATAGATTGGGTGAGAGAGGAGGGAGATAATATCAGTTTTTGCCATAGGACCCACTGCGGAAGTTAAATTTCCTCAAGGATTGAGCCTACAGCATCCTGGAGGATCTGTGCCTGGATGCTATAGTTGTTCTGTTCAGGTCCCCTTTGCTGGGCCCCTCTCTTGTCCTCCAGCTGCTGGGAGTATTGGCTACTCACAGCTCACTGTTGCCACCTTTCTTAGAGATTTGCCCTCAGCTGAAGGAGCTGCTTTACCTAGGAGGCTGCATACCTCTCACCATCCAGTGGGGGCACAGCTAATGACTGAATAATAGCAGGTACAATAGGCTGGCCCTCTTGCCTCACAGTGGGGTATTTTTGTACTGCAGTTTATGCTTTGGATCTCCCCACCCCCCCAATGCCACCGTCCCACCCGTATCAAGGGTCAGGGTAAAGCAATACTTCACCTAAGACCTCAACTTTGCTCAGCTGTTTTCTATCCTATTTTTCTCCCTCCTTCACAGGCTTTGCCTGAAGATTATGACCTCAGCACATTTTGTGCATCCAATTTGCTTTCTCAGGCTCTGCTTCTAGTAAGCTAGACCTAAGACAATTAATAATAAAATAAATTCAAAAGGACATATCAGTAAGCTTGGATTGACAGAACAGCTTCTGAGCCCAGCACTCTGCTATCGCTGAATGGATGTACAATGACATGAGGTACAGCCTCTGCTTACATTGAGCTCGCCATTGAGCTCAGAAGTGAAAATATAGGTATATGCACAACTTAACTTGCATCTCAATGCTAGATAGTACCAAATTGATAAGAGGTAAAATTGGAGGTCAGAAAAAAAGATTGTCTTCCTTAACGATCTCCGTACTTGAAAGTAACTGTTAAAATGCTTGTTATTTAAAGGAATTTTCACTACCATAATTTGAAAATTTGTGTAAGGTCGACAATATATGTTAATGTGATGGTTGGTGAGATGTTGATTTACTGCATTAATAAGAGTTCAAATCAAGCATATAAATTTCCAAATTTTAGGATCTGAATCGATGCTGTTATGCCGTAAGGTGTTTATTCAGAATTGAGCTAAAGCTAAAAGCATAGTGCCCAGGTGCCACTGTACACCCAGAGGACAGAGCATGTTGCTTCTTTTCCCCGGGAACTGTCAGATAGCAACCGTAGGTGGCAATGCAAGCTCAGCAGTAGCATTCACAGCTCCTTGTCTGCACCAGTGGAAACAGTCCTTTTAAGGTATTGCTGTTTTATTATCCTTGTTTAAAACAGTCTGAATCTTTCCAGTTTCACAATGTTTTAAAGTACCTAATTACATTAATTGAGGTTTTAGGACAAGCATTATGTGGAAAAAGAGTTGAGCCTAAAGAGAAATATTTTATAAAGATACAAAGAGTAAATAGGGATGAGTTTACATTTGATACAAAAGTAGGATGGAAGTTTGTAGCTAGTCTACCAGGAATCTGATATGTTCCACTGATTTTTGTTAGTCAAATTCCAGTTTCCTGAAAAGACAAATCTATGGAAGTGCAAACTGATTCTTATTAAAATTTGGTTATATTTTGTAAGAAATTTGGTTTCCAAATATTGTGAATGAAGACAATTTTTAGACAAGTAAAATAGTTCTTGCAAATCATTTTAAGGGTTATAGGCATTTCACATATTTCTGTTCTCTTATTTTAGGTTACTAGAGTCAGTATACCAGCATATGCATATGGATGATTATTGATGAATATGGTTTTCCTGCCCATTGTTTAAAAAATACCTTTTCTAGTTGAACTGTTAATGAAATGATGAGAAAATCTGAGGTGTACATTTAGCAGTCTATTTTCATTTTGTTTCATCAGAAAGAATCTATTTTACAATTACTATTTACTTGAAATAACCTGCAGCAAAAAATGATTTAATGTTCAATATGTGCATTAAAATGCACTTGCTATTTTTAATATGTAAAAACTGATGGAAATTTCATTTAAGCACAATTCCTGTATCACAGATTTTAAGCAAAATGAAAGGAAGTTAGGGTACCATTTTAACATGGCTATAAAAATAATTTCTTTCAGTGGCTGGAGGGAAAGGAGGATTGGTCAAAGTAATTTTTGTCTTCCATGGGATTCCGCACTAGCCTGCTTTCTTATTTGGCTTAATGCGTGCCACAATAATCATGCTATTTCTTGCTAGCATTTTTCTAGCTCACAGTAATAGGAATAATTGCACGGTGTTTATATTCTAAAGTGCCTTTTCTCAGTAAGCTCTGAAGTTCTTTCTGAGTATTAATTCTCACAAGATTTCTGTGTGGCACACAAGGATGTGTATTATTATCTTGTTATTCCCCTTTTAACAACAAGGATTGTGAGGCACAGATGCAGTAAATGATACACTAGACAGAGTCAGGATGCCAGAAACAGATCAGGAATCCTGACTTCCAGTTCAAAAGCCAGGCCATGCTTTCTAGGAATTATTAACACACTTGATGATGGAATCCTGGCAATTAGTAGTTATCCTTTAAGTCCAGTTTTTACTCCTAGAACATTATCATTAATGGGAAAGGAAGAATTTAATAACTTGGAGAAAGTTATTTCTGTTGCATCATTTGTAATTCAGAGATTGTAAGCAAGCAAGTTGTAAATAACTATTATAAGAGAAATGTTATTGACAGTAATTTGAAGTACAAATGTTTAATGGCATAGATGTAAAATTCACAATAATTAAATGAACAAACAAAACCTTTTAAATAGCAGCCAGACTGCAGACTGCTAGGAAAACAATGAAAGAGTGAGGTGTGTAATTTGAACATTGAATCAAAGCTGTTTAAATTTATTAGAAAATATTCAAAGATAGGCCTGGAATACATCCTAAATGTGATGTATTATTTAGCAAATTTGTGAATAATGCCTTTTCAGAATTTCTACCCAAATTATTTTAATCTTTTTTTAAAGTGTGATAATATCATTGCAATTATATATATATATATTTTAAGAGTTCTTATATCTTAGGGATATCATCTATTCCTCTGCTTACAAGTGAAATAATTTAAGGTTTGTGATTTGCTTCAAAATAATCTGGAGGTGCGGGGGTATATATGAAACAAGATTGGCCATAATTTGATAGTTGTTGAAGCTGTTTGATGGATATATGGGAGTCAAGTATATTTGCTTTTGTTTACGTTTAAAATTTTCTATAATAAAAATCTTTTAAATGTAAAAAAAAATGCCTATATATATTAGATAAGAGATTATTACAAATCTGTTATAAGAAAATTCATCTCGGGCTGGCCCCGTGGCGTGCTCGGTAGAGTGCAGTGCTGGGAGCACAGTGATGCTCCCGCCGCAGGTTCGGATCCTATATAGAACTGGCCGGTGCGCTCACTGGCTGAGCGTGGTGCGGACGACACCAAGCCAAGGGTTGCGATCCCTTTACTGGTCACGAAAAAAGACAAAAAAAAAAAAAAGACAAAAAAAGAAAATACATCTCACTTTTCTGGAACTTAGCTATATGGGGATATATGGGAACCTCATTTACCAAGAACATAGTCAAGAAATAAAATATACCCTACCAAAAGGGAGAGGGTTCTCAGAGGTCAAAATGAACATCATAAGAAATATCCTGTCATATGTTATTATTTGAATGATTCCAATATAAGATGCTACTTAACTGTGCTTAAGAGAAGGAATAGTTTGAGCATGCTTGGACTTAAGGTCAAATACTTGAGCTAGAATATACTGATTTGGTAATTTATTTCAATTCCGTAAATCTCCATCTCCTCATATATAGAATGGATATGGTAATATCTACCTTAAAGGGTTTTAATGAAGTGTGCTTAATATGACTAAAGTTTTGCCTGGTACTTGGTAAATGTTATATAAATGATAGTTAATAATTTTTTGTTTGATTATTTAGTTTTTGAGACCACATAAAATTAAAGTCAGAGTCAGCAACATGATTTTCAGTGAAGAATGACACTGTTGCAGACCACCTAGTAGAAAAACAGGGTCAGAAAATATCTGCAAGATGAAATAAGCTAATTTACAAAGGGAAGAAATCTGAATCTCTTTTAGCATAAGGATTCAAAGCTCTACATTCTTTGCTGAAGCTTGTGTATGCTTTTGTGTTACAACACATGAAAATAAGTGATGAAATGATTGTCGAGAATTACGAGTCAGAATAATAAATGCTAGCTTTTGTAACACACAAACCTAAGATCTCAGAGGCTTAACATGACAAAAGTTTGTTTCTCACTCATGGCAATACGGGTCAGGAGGTTTTCCTGGGAAGCTCTTCATCCAGATCCCCTCTTTTGGCCCTGTCACACCCTTGGGTGTACTTGGAATTCTCTGATGGATTATCTTCATTTGCTTAGTCAATGGGTGGAGGAAGAGAAGTTCCATGGAGGATATAATGAGATATTATAGGGGTCATGCCTGGAAGTGAAATGCATCTTTTCTACCAGTATATTGAATTGTGTATCCGTATGCAACCTCTGCTGGACTATAAGCTCTCTAAGACTTGGGAAATGACTTGGTCATTTCTGACTTCCAGCTAGTACTCAATAAATAGTTTCTGGTAGCTAGTAGGTTTGTTAAGTAATGCAGAAAGTCTACTTTTTGAATATTTTGTATAATTTTATATTTATGTCATCACAGTTAGGAAATAGGCCTGTCTGTCAAGTGTTGAAGAGAAAGTAAGATGTATTCAGTGTGGTCTCGAATACATTTATACATTAGCTGAATAATAGCATTTTAATATAGTTTACTGTATTTAAAATTTATAAACTCTTTGGACATTTGACTGGACCACATAGAATTACTTCTCTAGTTCTTGGGCTGGAATTTGTATAAAGATAATAGAAGTGAGTATGAATTACATACATTTCTAAAAAAGGAACATAAGAGTATCTATGTAAACTTTTTTTGTCTCTTCCTTGCCTCCAATAATGATTTAAATGAGATTTTATTTCTCTAAGTATTCCTTTCCCTCCTAAATCTGAAAACATAGAATTGAAAGAGAGGAAGTCCCACCATCCTGATTTTCCTCTGGTCATCGAGAGAGAAATGAGGAGGATTTGATGCATTTACGAAAAATAAAAATAAATAAATACATCAATAAATCTTTTAACAGTCATTTGCACATGGAGGGCAGCAGAACAGATGAGTATTACAGGAAGTGCAGGAAGCATTGCAGGTAGCAGAATCACCCACAGACAATAACAGAGCTTTGGCAGCAGTTCATTGTTTGTGAGTGAGACTTTGGACAATACCATAAAGATAAAGTACTGTTTATGCAAAGTCGTTTACAGGTCTCATGTTTGGAGATGGGTCAGACTATTGGTGAGAGATACAGACAATGACATAATTTTGGAAAAAGACATTAGAGTGAAAGAGATGACTAAATGTTCTTGTAAGTAACAGTGACACAATAAAACAGCAAAGTGTAAGAGTTGCACTAGACTGTCCTGTAGATGTTCTAGGTATTTTCCCCATCTCTGTCATTGATCCTGATGAATCAGATCCATACTCTTATCACCTGTCTGCAACTGGCTACAAAGCACCAACCAAAATTATTACTCAAAATAAATGGTTATTTTCACTTATTTGAGACATAATGCTACTCGAACTTCAGTAAATTTTAGAAACTGATTAAAAAATATTGAGAAAGTAAATAGAGATGTTTAAAGGCATGGCTAAAAATAGCTGATTTTTTAGAAGACTTTAGATTCAGTACTATTTTCTTAATAATTCAAAATTATATTTGTCAGAATTCTGGAGTAAAGTATCTGACAAAGTAGCTGCCAAAAGATCTTTGTCCATCTCAAAACAAACAATTAAGAAAAAGAAATATTTATCTTGGTAATAAAGATTGTGTTGGATATGAGAGGTTGATTATGTATTGTCAATAGAAATGAAAATCAGTGGAAATTCTAAAATTTATGAAATAAAATACATTGTCGACTTTGTTTTGTTCCAAATTGAAATTACTGGTTGGGCTTAATGGTTATCGTATTCCTTAAAGTAACTAAATTAACAACCAAAAATGAAAGTCTGTTTTTAAGTTCTTTCAATGTCTTTCACCACCTAAAACATATCTTTGCATAATTAACTTTAAAATGCTTGCTTTTTATATCCTTTCCCATAGTTATCCTTTATGGAATTTAACTACAGAAAGAAGCTCTGAGAAATAAATTCTAAATAGTGCACACCCTGCACACACACAGATACCCACTTTAAATGTACATCAAAAAGATGTGTAAGGGTTTTATCTTAATGTAGATATGAACTAGGTTCTTGAATATCAAAGATTATCAAGTTTTAAAATTTTTACTTACATTAACCAGTATCTTAAAAGTATCTGTTAGCCAACAGACACAAGCTGAAAAACCTTCATTTTCAGCATAGGTGGAGTTAAGTGTAAACCTTTGTATTGCTTTTTGCTTTCCTTCATGAATAGAATTTAGTTGTACTAAGGTAATGGTGCAAATTTACAGTATCCATAAAAGCACTGTTATTGTATTGCTTTGCTTAATACATTAGAAACAAAAGACCACTTGGCAGACACTACATTACTACAAACAAACAAAATGCACTAAAATCAAAATTGCATTACTTTTGTCAATAATTTGTGTTATAATTTTTATGGCAAATATTAATGGAAAGGATCCCTTACATAAAAATGATTCTGACGTTTCCTTTTGTTGTTGCAGCCCTGATTGTATTTACATCCAGCCATTTATTGCCCATTAAAGGAGTAATGCTATGTTAATGTAAGGGGGAAAAAATCAATGCTACTGAGATCAGTAGCTGTGGGGAAACAGTGCGGCAGCTGGTTTGCAAACAGTAAACCCATATAGATCAATGAAATTACAAGCTAAATCTGCTGATGCTCACAAACCGCTCCGGTGGTGTGCTGTCTAACCTTTTTCAAGTTCAAGAGCTCTAGAAAGCCAGTGATAACTAAATGGAAAGAAGGCAGAGGCAACCAGGAGACTGACAATGCACCTGAAATATTTTGCTATGATATGCGATATTCTACTTTGCAGCTACCAAGATAACTGCACATTTTAACCTATAGGAACATCAGAAGGCTATGTGATACTTTACTAATCTGCTTGTTAAGCTAAATTCTAGAAAATATTAATCAGTGAACTAATGTTGGGATTCTAGAATTTATAGGGTTGCTGGGTTGGTGACTTATTGTGGTCTCTAAAATCTTTGCTGTGAAGATAATATTATATACATTGAGCCCTAGCTTCTTGATACATGCACATTTAATATTTTAAAAAGACAACAAGCTTTTCATCTCAATAAAGTGATTTTGTGTCAATTAAATGCCATTAGTAAGTGTTTTTTCCTATAAGTATTGAATTTTCCATTTTTCTTTTAGCAATCTTCTGTGGGCACTCAGATGTATTTTAACTACATTCCCTGAGACTCTCCAAAACTTTGAACTTGAGTGTTAACTGACACGGTGAGAGGGACAGTGGTATTTACAGAAGAGAATCATCACATCTTGTTGAAGGGTTTTAAAAAAAAAAGGTTAATAACTCTGTTTAGAACTAGAAGAGATCTTTGACACTGGCACATGTAAAATCATTTTCCTATCATCTGGAGAGGATAAATGGCTTTCCCAAGATCACACATCTATTAAATGACTGTCACCACTCCCCCAGGGTGACGGAGATGCAAAGAATTACACAAAGCCCATTTATTCTGAGCAGTGAGAAGCCCCGAAGGGGTTAATTTCCATGAACCCTCAAGAGTGGCATTCCTCAGAAAATTAACACTGAACTGGGGTCTTCTCTCAGATTTATTCTCCAGGCCAGAAAGTTACAGAAAAGGAGCATAAGTGGTTACAAAAGAACAGTAAGATAATTGTCATGGCAACAATCATTAGGTTTGGCTGCACCAAGTACATCTGCCCTTAGAGCCAGCAATTTTGCTGCGTTACAATTCTTTATCTACAACGGAGACTTTAGCCTGGGGAAAGTTTCCTGTCTTTCACAAGCTTAACATTTCTATGTGTACTTTTAAAAAGTTAGGCTATACCTGAAACTACAGGGCCTTGGAAGCTAGACCCTGTGAAATACATTTGCTTTATTAATGTTAGTATACTCCACAAATGACAACAATGCCAATCATCCAGGCATTTCTAGGCCAAGGGTGGTTCTCTAACCATCCCGTGGTGCTACCACTAACATTGATTTTGGGTGGGAAAAAGCAGGAGAGTGTAGAAGGGAGAAAAAAGCAGAATGAAGATTTACATGGCATGTTTTTATTCAAAAGCACAGACATAATAGGAATGCTAAGATCATACATGGAATAAAATTAATCATACAGTATTGTTTCTACTAAATTATTACTAACCAACTTGTTTAACAAAAAGGTGTCTTTTCTTTCCCTCCCTCCCTACTTAAATCAATCAAAGAAAATGCAAAACTAAAACAGTTTTTACAGGGTTACCTAAAGTCTAGCCCGTAAGCAGGCTGACCACACTCCATTTCCTCCTTAGATATGCTCTGAGTAAAATGTCCTTAGAGGCACAAGACACACTTTCTTTGAACCCTGGTCCAGTAATTATATTGATTTAAATCATTCTGTCTGTCTCAATTCACTGAGATAGTGACAAAAGAGTGACATGGTCTTTATAGGTCTGGCTCACTATAATATGACAAATCTCAGCCAGAGAGCATCCACTGGTAACTCTTATAATTCAGGCTCTTGTATTTGAATCTACCTTGATTGATACAGGGTTTACTCATTTATTTATTTTTTGTATAGTTTGCTAAAAATTAATAATTGGTAGGTGAGATAAATTAGGGGGGTTTTGATATTAAAAAATAGTCATATTTGAGATAAACTGTTATGTTTTATGAACACTTAAAAATATACACTTTTTATACACTTAAAAATAATACCAACAATAATCAGAGAGTAGATACTATCTCCTAAATTATGTTTGAATAAGCTAAACATGAGCAATATCCATATTTTACCTCCTAATGTTTTAGGTAGTGTGAACCGTTCTGAATTCACCAAGTGTTAAAATTTAAAATTTTATTTTATAATATCTTATTTTTATATTTTTAATTTTTCAAAGTATGTTTATTCTACATCCTGATATCCTCATATGTATAATGTAATGTAGGTTGACTAACTATTATTCAGATAGTATACAGAGAGATTCTAAAAGTCATTTGCCAGAAGTCACATGTCAGCCAGAGATAAGAACTTGACTTCTGGGAATGAACTTTATTACCTCTCCTTTATGCTTTGAATTGGAATATATAACGTAAGAGTAAAAATGAAGAATGAGAAGAAAAATTTCAGCTATCTTTTGCTCCTCACTACATGATTATACTAATGATTGTGACTGAGGAAAAAACAAGGTACTCTGTCTTTAAACTTAGGTAAGGGAGTAAATTCATATTTTGAATATAGTTTTCCAGGGCTTTTTAAGGAGCAATGTGTTTACATTGGTAGAGCATCACAGAAATTTGGTAAAATCTGCACAAGGAGACAAGAAATGATGAGATATATAACCATGTTTTACTGTAGCTTTTGAGGAGGGTTGATAGAGCAGCGTGGAGTGATATGGAGTTAATTATACCTGCACTGTGAAGAAGGCATATCCAGGTAGCTCTTGAAGTGGAGATTGTCCTTTTCCAAGCTAAAATCCAAAGCAATCTCCATGCCTCTCATCTCCCACTATCATCACCAAAGAATAGTGATACTCAGGGAAGGTAGACAGAGGGCAATGAAAAGCAGTGGCTATGGCAGGCGGTTAGAATGTACGCTTAAAGCAATGAGAACCCTGTAATTTTCAACACCGCAGTGATCATTGCTGTTTCCTTGATACAAAGTCTTGCAACATGTGGAAGGTGACGGGTCCAATTTTAGGTACTAATTTAGGATTTTGCTCAGAGAAAACACTACCTAATCTCAAACATTTTGATCCAATGGCTTTGAGTTTTGGTTCTTTCCTGTGTATGCACCTCTTTCTTGTTATGATGACTCAGTTGTACTCTCTTTTCTGGCTTACCGACAACCCTCTTTATTCCACTCTTGATTTCTTGTGCACACCCCTGATTATGGAGACATCCAGAATTCTCAGTGGCAATTCCTCCCTCTGGTCGATTCAGACTTGCAGAACTGGCAAAGCTGAGCTGGCTCTTTTGGACTCTCTACTAAAGAGGCAAATCGGACATACTTAATAGGTGAGTAAGAATAACAATAGTGAGAATTAAAACTTTTAGTTGGCTATGACTTAGTTTGAACTTTCGAGCAATTGCAAAGCAAAAAAAAAAAAAAAAAAAAAAAAAAAACCCAAAAAACTGCAATTTACATAAAATTAGGCAGGCTGGAAGAACTCATTCACTGGAGCCACACAAGGAATATAGCAAGGAATACCACAAAGGATATGGAAAAGTGAAGGAGAATTAGATTCTGCACTCTAATATGACATTTCTTTGTATCTGTGAGGCCCATAGCATGAGAAGTTGGATCTCTGTAAAGGGGTGCCACAATGATAATTCATCTTTCAGGGTTAGGTGCTATATTGATTGTGTTTACCTGCCTCTCAATACTCAGACCTGACCGTTGGTGTCTGTTCTCATTCCCCCATCACTGATGGACTTTTCTCATCCCAGTTGCACTCTCCAAGAAAATTCTGGTTTTCTACCCTGCCTATGCTACTGTAGGTAAAATATTGTCTATAGCCCTAAGGCTCTCTCCCATGAGTGGTTCAATTGCCAGGCAAGGTCTAGGCCAAAACAACAGAATAACAAACTAAAAAGAAAAGGGGTAGAGACTTTCTTTTAATGCATTAACAATTAATGGTTTGATAATTTCTTTTTTTCATGAGGATTGGTTAATATTAGAAATAAACACTATGTGTAATAATAATTGTTATATTTGCCTAACTTTACTCTTGGGAAAGTGTACATCATTCATTTCACATTGTGACTTTTTACTTATTTTCAACAAATCCATTTGTATTTCTCAATTAACATAATCTATTAAGAATGGTTAAAAAGAAGAGGTATCTGAACTGAGTGGCAAACATTAGATAATTATAATCACAGTTCTGGTGTTGCACAGAAAGAGAAAAGATAAGCTGCCCTCCCTTGGCATGCTGCCTTAATAAGACCTCATCTTGTCTGATTGTGCCATTCTTCCTAGTTTCAGAATATAAATAGTCAAAATATTCTTTCTCTCTCAATACATTCCATATGACTCATTTGTTGAATGAGTAATTTAAGTGATGGTATGGATATGAAGCTCTAACCTATGTGTGTGTGCAAATAAATATTGGTTAGAAATTTATTTAGATATTACATTTATAGACTGTTTAGTTTTTTTAAGTTAAAGCATAATTCATTATACATATTTGTGGGATACAGAGTTGAATATCAATACCTGTGTCCAATGTATAATTATCTCAACTTTATATGCAATACACTGCATCCAATTTGATCAGTTCTGAGAATGGTAATACACCTATGAAATCACCTCCACAATCAAGTACAGAACATTTCTATCATCCCCCAATGTGTCTCATTGTTTCATTGCAGATTATTCCTCCTGCTCACCACAGCTCCAGGCAAGCAGTAATCTTTTTTTTTTTTTAATCACTATAGATTATTTAACACTTTTAAGAATTTTATATAAATGGATTCATAGGATATATACCCTTTGGGTCTTTCACCCAAGATAATGATTGGGGGTTGATTCATGATGTTGTGCGTATCAGTAGTTCCTTTCTTTTTTATTGCTGAAGAGTATTCCATTGTATGAAAATACTACATTTTGTATAACCACTGAGCTATTAATCGACATTTGGGTTGTTTGCAGTTTTTGAATAATGTGAATAAAGGGGGCTATTAATATTTGTGCACAAGGCTTTTTGTGGAAACATATGTGTGTTTTCATTTCTTTATGGATATATCTGAGTGGAATGGCTGGGTCATAAGATACGTATACGTTTAACTTTTTACAAAACTGACAAATATTTTTCCAAAGTGGATGTCCTGTGTTAAATTTCCATCAGCCCTTTAAGAGGTTCTAGTTGCTGCATATTCTTACCGAGACTTGGTACTGTAAGTTATTTTGAATTTAGCCATTCCAGTGGGTGTGACATGGTATCTCATTATGGCTTTAATTTGCCTTTCTCTGATAACTAATGATGATGAGCGTATTTTTTGTTCTCATTAGTCAGTCAAATATTTTCCATTTGTGAAGTGCTCTTAAGTAATTTTCCCATTATTATCGGGTTGTCATCTTATTTTTGAGTTGTAAATGTTCTTTTTATAATCTAGATATAAGTTCTTTGTCAAATATATGTATTGCAAAATTTTCTTCCGTTCTCTGACTTGCCTTTTTATTTTCATAAAAAAAGCTTTCAAAGAGCAAAAGTTTAATTTTGAGAAAGTAGAGTTTATCATTGTTTTCATTTCTGATTTGTGTTACCTGTGTCCTATCTAAGAAATCTTTGCCTCTCCCAATATCACATATTTTTAAATTTTTTGCTTCTAGAAGTTTTATGGTTGTTGCTTTTTATGTTTAGATCTATGATCCATTCAGAATTATTATTTTTTGGTACAGGTAAACAGTAAGAATGTTTGTTTGTATTTTTTCCAAACAGATATCCAGAATTCCTGAACGATGTGTTGGACTTTCCTTTTTCTACTGAATTTCCCTTGCATCTTTGCTAAAAATATTTTCAATATTTCAGTCACCATAAGTATCTGCTATTGAACTTTCTATTCCAGTAGTTTTAAATTTTGGAGGAGGCTGGCCACTTAACTCAGTTGGTTAGAGAGCGGCCTTATAACACCAAGGTTCAGATCCCTGTACTGGCCATCCAGCAAAAGTAAATAAATAAATAAACAATTTTGGGGGTGTCTTGGGACCCTATACACTCTTAAAAATCACTGAGGACCTCTAACAGGCTTTCTTTGTTTAACTGGATTATATTTATCAATATTTACTGTATTAGAAACTGAGAAATTTAAAAATGTGTATTTATTAACTTGCATAAAATAGATAATAATTCCACTACAAGTTAACATAAACAACATATCTGTACAAAAATATTTATTTATTCCAAGTAAAAGATTAATGAGAAAAAGGGCATTGTTTTACATTTTTTAAAAATTTCTTTCATGTCTGTTTTTACATTAAATCTGTTGAGATACTACAGATCATTTCCTTTTGAAACTCCACTGTACACTTGTGAGAGTATGAGTGTGAAAAGACCATTGACATCTTACTATTATTAGAAAAATAATTTTAATTCAATCCTAGATCACATTTTGAGAACTGCTGCTCTGTTCTCTTCCATTTTTCAATCTATGTCTATTCTTTTGTCAATACCGACTGTCTTGTTCAGTGTAGCTTTATAGTAAGCCTTGAAATCAGTTGCTGTTAAGTTGTCTAATTTTGTTCTTTTGAAAAAGTTGTTCTGGCTATTCTAGATTATTTGAATTTCTACTAAAAAACCTGTTGTCATTTTCATTTGGATTATGCTTAATTATATTTGTGGAGAACTGACATCTTAAAAACACTATCTTCTAATTCATAAACATAATTTTTCTCTTTGTTTAGTTCCATAGTTTTGAGTGAAGAAATAATGCACATGTTTTGTTAAAATTATTTCTATGTTATATTTGGGATGATTATAATTTTTTTAAAAATTTCATTTTCCAACTATTTGTTACTAGTATATAAAAATATAATTGAATTTTGTATATAAAGATTATATACTGAGACATTGATAAATTTATTTATTTAGAGTTTATATTGCTAATAAATAATTACAGTTATGAGCTCTGCAGATTTATGACTGTTACGTTTCTAAGGAATTGATCCTTTCATAATATGAAATGTTCCTCTTTATCTCTGGTAATACTCTGTCTTTAAGTCTATTTTATCTGATATCGATGTAGCTTTTTTTTAGCCTTCTTTTTAGCCATCTTACGTTTATTATTTTCATGTGTATCTTTTTTAAAAACTGTATTTATTTTTTAACCTATGAGTTCTTTAATTTTAAAGTGTGTCTCTTGTAGACAGCATATAGTCGCTTTTTTACCCATCCTGATAATATCTGTCTTTAAATTGGAGTCTTTAAATTTAATTCATTAATATTTTTAAAACTTTGACTTCTAAATAATTTTACACTTACCAAAGAGTGTGAAAAGTGGTTCAGAGATTTTCTGTATAATCTTCACTGGTTTCTCCTAATGTTAAAATATTGCATACGTAATGTCATGGCAAAAACTAAGAAATTAACATTGGTGCAATACTCAACTAATATAAGCTTTATAGGGTCTCACAAGCTTTTCCAAAAAAACTGATTTTTTTTCTGTTCCAGAATGCAGTCAATGATCCTATGTCACATTTAGTTGCTAATTGTTTTTGTTTATTTCAGTTGATGATAGTTCCATAGTCTTTTCTGGTCTCTTATGGTCTACTCACTTTTGAAGACTATTAAGTGAGCTCTCTTGTAAGAGGCCCCTCAATTTGGATTTGTCTGATGTTTTCTCATTATTAAATTGAGGTTATGCATTTTGGGCAAGAATACTATAGAAATTACTTCTTCTTTACAGGTATTATATCAGGGGATATGTAATGTTGATATGTCTTATTACTAGTAATGTTAAACTTTATCTTTTGATTAAGTTAGTGTCTGCTGGATTTCTCTACAGTAAATTTATTATTTTTGATTTTTAATTGATTAATATCTTGAAAGACACATGATTATTTAATGTAATTATTGATATGACTGGAACGATGTGTACAATTTTATTATTTGCTTTGTTTCCTTTGTTTCTTTTTTCTTTTTCTGTCTTTCTTTGGATTATTTGAATACCTTTTTAAAATTTTATATAATTTCTTTTAATTTTTTACTCATAATTCTTTGCACTTTAAGGGTTGCACTAGAATTTAAATTATACAGTTATAATTTTTCAAACTCTACTTCAAGTTAATAGTCTTCCACTTCACATAAAATAAAGAAATTTTATAACTGTGTAAGTCTAATTTAACCCCTCCTGTACTGTTCTACATGCTATTGTTGTCATGTGAATTGTATCTACATGTGTCATAAATCCCACCAAACCCTATAACTTTTATTTCAAACCATCCTATGTTCTTTAGTAAAATAAGAGAAAAGTAATCTTTTTTATTTCACCAAATATTTACCATTTTTAGTGTTCTTCATTCATTTCCGAAGATTGGGTTTTCTTTCTCTTCAGCCTTGAGAAACTTCTTCAGTGTATTTCGTAGTTTAGGTCTGGGACCAGCATATTTCCGAAGATTGGGTTTTCTTTCTGGTTTTATTTCTCTTCAGCCTTGAGAAACTTCTTCAGTGTATTTCGTAGTTTAGGTCTGGGACCAGCATACTCTCTTCCATTTCCTTTATCTGATAATGTCTTTATTTAGTGTTTATTCCTGAAAGTTATTTTTGTTAGATTCAAAATTCTCCATTGAGAGTCCCCCTCTTCCCCTCCCCAACTTATACTACATTTAATATATTCCACTCTCTCTGGCCTCCATAGCTTCTGATAAGAAGTCAGTAGTCATTGAAGTGGTGTTCCTTTGTATGTAACGTGTCATTTTAATTTTGCTCCTTTCAAGTTATTTGTGTTACCTTTAGTTTCATGAGTAATTTGTTTAGGCATAGTGTATCCTTTGTGGGATCTTCAATCTTCTTGAATCTGTAAATTTATGTCTTTCTTTAAATTTGAGTTTTCAGTCATTGTTTCTTCAAATATTTTCTGCTCCATTTTCTTTTTACTTCTCTGCTGTAACTCCAGTTACCAATATACTAAACCTTTTTTCTATTTTTTCTTTCTTCTTCAGACTGTATCATTTCAATTAATCTATCTGCAAGATCACCAATTCTTTTTTTTTCCCTCTCCATTCTGCTATTAAGCCATCCAGTGAAATTTTTATTTTGGATATTGCATTTTTTCCTGTTAAACAGACTTTATTTTTAGGGAAGTTTGAAGTTCACAGCAAAACTGAGCAGAAAGTAGAGTTTCTATATACCTCCTACCCTCACATTCACAGCTACTCACACTATGAACATATTCTACCACAGTAGTACAATTTTTAGTTGATTAATCTACACTGACACATCATCACCCAAAGTACACAGTTTACATTAGGGTTCACTCTTGATGTTATGCATTCTATGGATTTTGACAAATGTATAATGACAGGTATTAATCCTTCTAGTATCATATGGAATTGTTTCACTCTGCTGTGCTCTGTCTACTCCTCTCTTTTTCCTCCCTAACCTATAGCAACCATTAATATTTTTACTGTCTTTGTAGTTTTGTCTTTTCAGAATGTCATATAGTTGGAATTATATGGCATGTAGCCTTTTCGGACTGTCTTCTTTTGCTTAATAATATGCATTTAAGGTTTCTCCATGTTTTTCATTGCTTGATAGTTCATTTCTTTTTAATGCTGAATAATATTCCATTGTCTGGATGTACCACAGTTTATTTATCCATTCACCTATTGAAGGACATCTTGATTGTTTCCAAGTTTTGGGAATTATGAATAAAAGCTGCTAATAACATCTGTGTGTATATTTTTGTGTAGACACAATTTTTTAGCTCATTTGGGTAAATATGAAGGAGTGCAATTGGTGAATCGTACAGTAAGAGTTTGTTTAGTTTTGAAAGAAACTGCCAAACTGTCTTCCAAAGTGGCTATACCATTTTGCATTTCTACCAGCAGTCCATGAGAGTTCCTGCTCCGCATCTTCACTGGCATTTGGTGTTGTCAGTATTATCTATTTTGGCCATTATAATAGGTTTGTAGTGGTATCTCATTGTCTTAATTTGCATTTCCCTGATGACATATTATGTGGAGCATCTTTCATGTGCATATTTGCCTTCCATCTATATATCTTCCTTAGTGATGCGTCAGTTCACATGTTTGCCCTATTGAGGTAGATATATTTTTCAATTATAAAACTTTATTAGGTTTACTTTTATGTTTTGTATTTCTATGCTAAAATTTCCTGTTTCACCCATCACAAGAACATTTTCCTCTACTTCAATAACTACATTTATAATAGCTGCTATACAGTCTTTGCCTGATAATTTCAACATCTGGGTCATCTTGCAGTTGGCTTTTACTTTCTTTTTGATTGAGACTGTGTCATATTTTCCTCACTCTTTAGATGTAGAGTAATTACACATAATGTCCCCAATGTTGGACATGTTATGTTTTGGAATCTTTTGATTCTGTAGTATTTCTTCAAAGAGTGCTATTGTTGTGTTTTAAGAAGCAATTAACTTAATTAGACTCAAACTTAAAACTCCATCCCATTTGTGGTGGGCAGCAGCTTTAATCACTGGCTCTCTCCTTTCTTGGGTTTCCCCTCACTCTCTGATGCTCTGATTGCCCCATGCTCCTTTCTCTGGTTCTTCCAACCAGAAAGATTGGTAGTTTTCTATTAGAGTTTTCGCTGCTCTCCTCCACCAGTATAATTGTGACTGCACTTGTGGCAAAGCTGCAAAAAACAGGGCACTCCATGCCAGTTGCTTCTTCCAAATTTCAACTCCCCTGTACAATCCATCTGCTTTGTTCACTTTCCAAAGTCCTGGAGTATTTTGTTCATTTTTTTTTTCTGTTTTGTTTTTATAGCTATTATTTGTAGCCATGAATTTATAGCTATTATTTGTAGGAGTACAGAACATTTGGTATTAGGATCTCTCTCCTCCATAAAAGTAGCAGATCCTTACACCATTGAATTCTTGATGGCACACATATCTCACTCAAAGAAATAAAAGAATACCTTGATGAGCTGAAATGTCTATTGTCTGACATATGATATGATTATATTTCTATAAATGATCATTGAATCTTTCTAGCTAGTGAATACAACTAATATTCATCTTAATCTTGGAAGGTTATTAAATTAAAAAAAAAAAAAAGAAAAAAGAAAAAACTCCAAGGAGAGAAAAAAATGGAACAGTGGAGAGAATGAGTAGTTTTTGCTTGGCAATATACAGTTTGAGTAAACTCTAACAGTGGAAGAAATGAGAGATAATTAAGCCAAGTCACTTACATCTAATTGGCATATCAAAATTTTATTTTTTTCTCATATGAGCAAACTTTTTAAACTTAAGGTGCTTCTATTGGTGACCAAAACTAAGGCAGTACTGTGTAGTGTACACTAGCAGATTGTTTATATTCAAATCACAATACCACCACATCCTACTTGTATAGCCCTAGATAAGTTACTTAATTCACTATATATCAATTTTCTTATCTTTAAAATGGGGATAATGTTATCTACCTTATAAAAATCCTTATAAAGAAATTAACATATGTTCAGAAAGTACCTGGCACACAAAAATGCCAGTAAGTGTTATTATTATTTTATCCTTAGAAACATTAGAATTATAGATATAACTTACAATTTTCAAATAGCAAGGGGACTTATGGAGATATGTACAACATTATACTCATAATAGACATTCTTAATTTAGATCTTGCTAGGGGAAAATTTATCATTATTTAAGTGGCCTCAGAAGTTTTGTTTTTTCTAAGGATTTTGCATATGTTTCTTTTTATCATGTTGGTCCCTTTGGCTGGAATTGCCTACAAGATATCCTCTTGAATATTACCCAATTATCCCTTACCACATAATTCAAATGACCGCTGGAAGGCAGCATAATGTAAGGAAATCCATAAACACTTTGGAATCAGATAGATTTTGAGTATTAGCTCTGTCACTCACAAGATGTGAACAGGTTACTTAACCTGTTAAGCTTTATCCTCATCAAAAAATGGGAGGACAGTTGCCCATATAAAATAAATGTGTTGAAAATTAAATAAGATGGCAATTTAAGTACTTAATCAGGGTCTGGAACATATTAGGTACCACTAACCCTTCTTTTTTTTCCATGTAATTCTGCTATGAGATCTTCCTGAACATAGTCAGGAAGATTACATTTGTCCTTCCTGTAGTCTGTCTTTAGAAGTCCTCATCATATTCCATTAAAATGTCTTTCTTTCCCACTGTATTGACTCCTTCTTGAGGACAGAGACCTGCATGTCATATCCATCTGTGCACCTACCATATCATCCAGGTCACTATAGATTGTCTAAACATTTGTTTGTTTAGTGAATCAATAAAAATACTATCAACTTGGATTTTATTTGAACACATAATTTTCACTTACTAATTAAAACAATCTGAGAGTAGACCAAAAGTCATTTACATCAAATAAAATATTGTAGGGAAAAACAAATATGAGGACTTTTCTTTTGTCTTATTCTGACTTTTTTTAAGGTAATGAAAACATTTCCATGACCAGAAATACTCAGGAATAATTCCTCTTGACTGCAGTAAGTACCTACTTTTCAGGAACAGAAAGCTGATGAGCTGCAGGCTTCCCTGCTGCTAAATTCATCTAACAAGGCACTCCTGATGTGTTCTGATTTTAAGGCCATTGGGAACTATATAGATTGGTTTGCTGTTCTCTTTGCTGATAAAGAGAGGACTTTGAGATGTGCATGTTTATATTGGTAAATAAATTCTGGTGTGAAATGGGAATCCAAGAATCAAGCCTAAGGCATCAAAAACTGTAATAAAATGAATTTCTGGGCATATTGCCTTTGGTGCTTCTAGGACAAGGTCTGCATAGCTAAGGTAAAGCTGAAAAATCAGTAGTCATCTGCACCTCTGGACCTTGTAGCTAGGACCTGAAATACCTTTCCTGTGTTTCTAACAAGATGGTTGAGAGATACCGGGTCCTTTGAATGGACTAATCACTTTGAATAGTAATGTGGTTGGGAACTAAAACAATAGAATCAGACACACCCTAAATGGATTGGTACAAAGCTTGCCAAATACTAATCACAACCAAAATAGCCCTTTTATTTGTACATAGAAGAAGTAGCTGAGCAAATAAAGGGCTAGCCTTGCTCCTGAGAAAGCCGGACAAATGCTACCAGCTGAGAGAAAACAGCAGGACGACTCAACTCCAATTGCTACATTCTACACCAAGGAAAGTGGTATGCAAATGGCAAGGATACAAGTGACACAAAGGAAGGAAATCAAATTTAAGACTGGGGCAAAGATGCAAGAGCACATACAGCTGTAACATGTGAATTAATACCCCTAAATCAGAGAGACACATTTTATGCTAGGATACTGAAAGCATATAAAGATGGGATCACAGAAACATCATCATTAATCTATTAGAAATTATGAAAAGTCAGAAAGGTAAAAAACCCAGTTACAAAAGGTGGGGGGAGGAGGGAGAGAGAATGTGAAGAGGGAGGGAAAGAAGGAAGAAGACAAGGAAAAAAAGAAGAAAGAAGACAATCAAGCTAGTTTCTAGAATACAGAGGGTGTTAGGAAGAGGATAAGGTGAATTGCAGAAACTACAGCTTGCAAACTTTGATGATGGTATTTGGCAGAACTCTATTCTTAATTATTAATCATATGGTAACTAATCTTTTAGGAAAAATAAAGCAGTAACTAGGAACCATTATAAGTATGTTAGAGTATTTTATTGTTAGATTAAAAGAATTCTATTGCCATGGGGTATCTTTTCTTCAGCAAAGTATTTGAAAAGTTTTCTCCATAATGTGCTAGCAAACATAGCTTAATGAACATATGCTCAAAATAAGGATAGTGAATTTGCAGTCAGCATCATGATACATTATGACAATTAGAAATAACATATTTGGGGTCAGCCCGGTGGCGCACTGCTACAGTGCGCCGCTTGGGAGCGCGGTGGCGCTCCTGCCAAGGGTTCGGATCCCACATACAGACCGGTTCCCGCTCACTGGCTGAGCGAGGTGTGGGTGCAACACTGAGGGTTGCAATCCGTTGCCGGACACGAAAAAAGAAAAAAGACAAAAAAAAAAAAAAAAGAAATAACATATTTGTTAAGAGCAAAGGATCTGGAATCACCCAGGTCTGAGTCTGAATCCTGTATCTGATACTTAATACTGTGTGACTTTGGGAATGTACTTAAAGTTACTAAGTCTGAAAATAGAGATAATAATAGTACCAACCTCCTAGAGTTGTTATGAAAATTAAATATGATAATATACATAAACTGCTCAACACAATGGCTGGCACATAGTAAGAACGTAATACACATTAGGTTATTTTAAGGGTGATTTGATGGAAATACACAGAGAACTCTGAAGATGCACAGGCGGTCCAGTCATCTTTGTGTGAGTAGGAGTGGAGTTGGCCAGAGGAGAAGTGTGAGGACCAGACACTAGGAACACATGTACACAGGCACAGGAGTGATAGAGCTGGTGAATTTCTTCAACTGCAAATAGCAGTTACAGCATTAGCTTGGAGAGAGGGAACACCTGAGAAGGTAAGGGTGGTGAAGGATGAAGATGGGCAGGGATCAGACCACAATGGGCTTTACATGTCATAGTGAAAGGGTTAGAACTTAAATTAAGCATATGTATGAGAGAAGGTATGAGAAAACCTTAAAATAGTAGAACTTGAAAACATTTTAGTAAATACAACGTTAAACTTTAAGTGGCTAGCAGATTAAAATAGAATAGCAATGTTGATTCTTCACCACAACAGCATAATTGTACTCAAAGAAGCACCTTATCAATATGCTCAATGGATCAGGAGGTAGTTATTCCCCAATAACTTTGAAAGAATCCACTTTTGGTATTATCTTCAGTTTCATTTCTCTCTCTCTCTCTCTCTCTCTCTCTCTCTCTCTCTCTCTCTCTCTCTCTCTATATATATATATATATGTGTGTGTGTGTGTGTGTGTGTGTGTGTGTGTATGTATGTATGTATGTATTCCATATATAAATGACAACATTTGGTAAAGTCCATGCAAGAGGAAAAGGGTTTGCAAATCACATGGTTCTGAACCTTTTGCAGCATACACTTATATGCTAGATTGAAAAGAGAATTCGACATTAGTGACTTTTAAGAAAGATCACTAAAGCAAGACAAAAACCAACCTTTTTTAGTTTTTTTTTTTTTTTACTTCAAAGGGATGCTTTTAATCCTAGCACCTTCTTTGAATCCCTTTAAGATGATATCAAAATTTAAAGCAGTTGGATTCCATCTTGCAAGTGACTCTGAGTTTTTTAAACTTTGGGAATAAAAGCAAAGGAAGGAAGTGATATTAATCTCATATTTGGGATTTTTGTATATTGTGTTGTGTTATCTTTTTTTAAATATATGTGAATGAGTACACTATTAGAAGAAATTGTTCATGACTTTGATGATGGTATGAATGGACAATGGCTGAAATACTAAAACAAGAAAATGGGAACGAGTTAAGTGATCTACACACCTGTACTCTGGGTCTCTTCTTTCCCCCTGTCTTGACTTGCACAGTCTGTTTTCCTGAAACTGGATGGTAATGCATTAAAAGAATGTATTTGAATTTATTTTCTTCATTCCAAAGTTTTAAACCTTAAATCAGTGTTTCAGTAATAAAGCTCATGTACAACGGATATAGTAGAGTCTTTATCTATTCCTTTAAAAAGATTGTAACTGCTTACCTTTGTGTTTATTATAGCAGTGCTTTTTATTTTCTTTATTGCTGTTTATATTTTGCTATTTAGTCCTAAATTTGAGTATTTTAAAAATCTAACTTTTATAAATTAAATATTAAGTTCTGGAGCTACAAGTTTGGGTTTGATTCTTTACTCTTTCAAGTTTTGACTTTAAAAACAAAACAAAAGAAAACAATTAATTCTAACCTTTAATTCTCTTCAGTATAAAATAGGCTATAGATGGGGTCATGGGCTAGAAGTCTGAGAGCACTGGTTCAAATCTCTTTAGGGTAATTTTATTTTGAGGATTAAATGGTTTAATTTGAGCAATACATTAATGAAACACAGAAGTGTACAGTAAGAAGGTACAATAATAATGGTAACAACTGCTTTTCTTACTTCCTAAGTTAATTGAAAAGATTTCAGAGTTGTATAAAACATGTGATGGGGTGATGGCATGTATCAAGAAAATATTCGAAGATACAAGGTGCTAAATAAATATTTGAGGAATATATGAATAAAAATTGAACACACTAAAAATTGGACAGTATCTTCTTTCTTAGAATATGTTACAGGGGTAGTGATAATTGGCAAGGTATAGAAAAATCTTAGCCCAACATCAGATGTTCTCTGACTTAAGACAAAAAATATTATGCCTTCTAAGACTCAGTTTCCCTCTTCATAAAGAGAGTATAATAGTATACTTCATGGAATTATTATTTAGGATACTATAACATTAAATCATTATTCACCAGCCTTTTTGGAAGAAAATGCTATCAGTAGTTAGATGTGTTTGAACTGCTTTTTAAAAATAATAACTGCATTATTAGAGATAGGCATTATTTAAGATATTTTCAAGTTTTATAAAAGCTTAGAATTGGACTAATTAGTCATTTAATTTTGTAATTAAAGTTTTTGAGGAGAATATAGTTAGTTGTTGCCCATTCTGAAGTATTGGCGATTGTACGCAAATGACTTGCATTCTGAAAGTTCTAGAGTAAATTGGAATTGTCTTCATATCTCAACTTCATACTACAACTACAGGTGGTTCTGTCTATAATATTATAGCACGGAGATTTTAATTCCACAACTGGTAGGATTGAGTACAACATAACTAGGTGTCAGTCTAAGTGTAAATTCACAACACAACCACAGAACAGAGAGTGGATTTACAGATGACTTGTCTGAGGGTTGACAAATCCTGGATTACACGACAGCTCCTCATCCTTGGCACACCTGCCTTTTAACTGACAGCTGCCACCCATGGTCTGGCTCGATGCTGCTCTCCAGTGGCCCATGCTGTTTCTCACCCAAATGATCATGAATTAGGCTGCTCTGTCTGAGGTCTGAATTTCTATCAACAGTCTCATATTCTAACTGCTGCACCCAGTCCCCGCCCCTTGTGATCTAGTGTTGAACACGAAAACATTTCATGTAATTCATTGAGGATTTCAGTTTGTCCCTGACTATGCACATGTTCAAAATGAAGGACAACAAATGCTTCATTTCCCTCCATGTCCTCCCTTGCTCTCCCTGCAATTGAATGGAAATCTGAGATAACCACCTAATGAATATTTACTGAATGCCTAGTCTGTGCCAGATCTGTGCTAGGTATTTTTTTATGGATTGTTTTGAAATGATTATGTTATTCCTTTTAAGTTTGGATTATTCTTTTAAGGGATCAGTTTGGCTGTTTGAGAAGTTTTCATCCACTGTAGTTGTGCATTTGGGAACTGGCAGACAGCCTTATTGTTTCACACTCTTGATGTATATTCTGAATAGGTCAGCGATCCAGCTGTTTGGTAATTCTGCACTGGAGTTCCCCAGAAAACAGAACCCGAGGAGGAAAAGCTCACTTGTTAACCCTTAAAGGGGTGGGAGGCCTGGTATAAAATCTCAGAGCAGCGTGAAAAGCCAGAAAAGGGGAGTGGGTAGGAAAGGAGGAAAGCAAATATAATGTTCTGTATTACCATGATGGCAACGGCTTCACGAATATCCATAGATGGTTGTTTAGTCCTAGGGCCCTCTCAGGGTGGGCTGTAGGGAACCATTGTGCCTTTGGGAAGAGTCAGTGGAAATGGAGAGGAAATTCTCTGCCAGGTCCTTCTGTTCTTCTGCCCTCATTTTTCGAAGTTCAACCAAATAAGCCAGCTGGTTAGCACTCTGAGCTGTTATAGCTCAAGTCCCACTGTGGAGGCCCTCTGAGGAGCTGTGAATATTTACAACCCCCTCTCTTCTGGTGGTGTTATCCAGCCCTTTCTAGCAGTCACTGGAGAAGCATTGTCCCATGCCTTTGGGCACTGTACATTACCCGAGACTGGGTACCAAGCCGCTAGAGGATTTGTATCTTCTGCTGGCTATGGAGGGCACCATGGAAAGTCCTGCCTGAGCCCAGTGTGTATGCTGGTAAGGCTGAACCAGTCATGTGGGGCTCTCCATTAGGCAAGCCACCATGTGCCCAGGAGGCAGGCGGGACCAAGCAGATCTGGGGAGGTATATAAATTGGGTTGGCTATAAATGGACTTTTTAATGGGCCTGGTATAGAAGTAGGATGTAAATCAGAAATGGACATTTATTGAGGATCTCCTGTATGCCAGGCTCTATGTGAAGTTTTTTCCCCCATATATGTTGCCTAATGAGCATGCTAATTTTTATATATTACTATGATTTAAATAAATGTGTACCTATGAAGATTTTTTAATGTCAGACACAGAAGATGCTTCTCATATTTCCATAATCCTATTTAACTTAGTCAAGCCTCTCAAATCCATCTAGAGTTAATTATTTCTCTCCTGTTAATTGTTTGGGAATTAGATACTGTGTGAGGCCTGGCCTCTCCCCAGTGCTCCCATGGGGCTCTGGCAACTTGCAGCTGGTGCTATTTATACACAGTTATATTTGCTGTCTTACACCTGCAATAACCCCATCTCAACTACTAAAAGTTATCTGTATCTGACCTTTATTCCCACTTCCCCTTCTTCTGCCTAACCTCCTTCCTTCCTTCTCAGTACACTGGGAGTTCCTCCAAGACCCATCTCTTTATATGGCTTCCACCATCCTTGTTCCTGTTAACTTGGAACCTGCAGCCATTCCTTATCCTCTCTCCCTCCTGTACCTTCACCTCTCCCTTTCTGCTGGATGTTTCCTCTCATCATAGGCTGTGGCAGACCCCCTTAATTGTCTATTTCAAATTTTATCAGGTGCTCATTGTTTGCTGTGTTGCCCATCTATAGACTGGGAGTGAGTCTTCACATTTATTGTAGTGCCACCTACCACCTTGCTGATGATTGGTTTAGGGCTGGGCACGTGTATTAGTCTGTTCTTGTTGCTATAGCAAAATACCTGTGACTGGGTAATTTATAAGGAAGAGAGTTTTTTCTGGCTTACAATTCTGGGACAGTTGCATCTAGCACGGGCCTTAGGCTGCTTCTACTTATGGTGGAAAGTGGCAGGGAGCCAGCGGGTACAAGCAGATCACATGGCGAGAGGAAGCAAGACAGGCTGCTTCTACTTATGGTGGAAAGTGGCAGGGAGTCAGCGGGTACAAGCAGATCACATGGCGAGAGGAAGCAAGAGAGAGAGAGAAGGTGCCAGGGTCCTATAAACAACAAGCTCTCATGGGAATTAATAGAGCAAGAACTCACTCATTAATCCCCCCCACCCCCCGCCACCCCTGGGAGAACATTAATGCATTCATGAGGGATCTGACCCCATGACTCAATCAGTTTCCAACACTGCCACATTGGGGATCAAATTTCCACATGAGTTTTGGAGGGGACAACACATCCAAACTCCATCAACATGTTATACTATTTTGGCCAATAAGAATGAGGGGAAGTTACCCAGGTGATACTCCCTCTACACCTTTTTATTTCTTGCTACTGAATATTGTTGTTTGAGAATTTAATGCTTGAAGTTGCTCTAACCATATTGTAATATGAGGGGACACACCTGAGGACAAAATCCAAAATGATGAGGATACAGAAAAATAGAAAGAAGAAAAGACCTGAATCCTTGATGATATTATTTCACTATTGAATTAAACAATCCTGAATCTGCCCTACTCCTGTTGATAGGTGAGATAATAAATGGCCTTATTTTTAATAGTCAGCTTTTTTTATCTTCTTTTTACTCTTGTATCAAATGATATTTGTCATCTGCCCCACATGTCTTCTGAAGCTGTTTTCAGTAAGGTCATGATAACCATTCAATTGACAAAACAGCTGACAGTTTTTAATCCTTATCTTGCTTGACCTCTCCATTTCATCATTGACCTCTCCCTGCATGAAATGCTACCCTTCCTTGGATTCAATTAAGTAGCATCCTCCTGCTTTACTTCCTATCTGACTGGTTGCCCCTCAGGCTCTTTTAAAAATTGTTTTGAAATATTTCAAAAACCAGAAGTGTAAAATATAATAGATACCTGTTTTTTTTTCCACCAGCGAGATTTAACAAACATTAACATCTAGTCATATTTATTTGTTTTATATCTTTTTGGATTCAGTGTTCTTTTCCTTCACCAGTCCTCAAAGTTGCCTTCTCTAAAGTTCTTCTCCTACTTTAAAAATTATTATTATGGGCCGGCCCGGTGGCGCTCTCAGTAGAGTGCGGCACTTGGGAGTGTAGCGGTGCTCCCGCCAAGGGTTCAGATCCCATATAGAGACTGGTCCGCTCACTGGTTGAGCGCGGTGCGGGCGCGACACCGAGGGTTGCGATCCCGTTGCCGGTCACGAAAAAAGACAAAAAGAAAAAATATTATTATTATTATTTTTTAAACATGCCTTCCTGGGCAATTTTACCCACATTCATGACTTTACATAGATTTCTCCATCTGGAATCGCCTTCCTAAGTTCAAAACTTGTGGATCTTAGGCATCTCCACAGAGTATCTTATAGGTAATTTAAATATATACAATGTATATCTCAGTCTAGTTCTGGGGCCAACTGAAGTTCAACAACACAACAGGAATTGTATCTCAGAAAGATAGTGACCCCGAAGGGACTATTTTTTTCTTATTTTAAATCCTAGAGCCTTGACAGTGGCTCTTGTTCTAGAGATATATATTTGAGCTCTCTCCAGCATGGCTGTCTGCCTCAGGCACTGAAAGGAGGGAAGTCATGAGTGTCATACACAGGACCTGGAACAATTAGAGCTCTTTATCTTGCTTTGAGTAAGCCTCTACTCAAATTGAGTAACTTTATGGTCACTTAAACAAACAACCAACAAAAAACCCATTCTGGCTGTGAAAAACTAAGAGAACAGAAATTTTAGTGTTTCAGAATAATCTTTTGTCAGTCAGCTTAAATGGAGTGAGTCCTCAAGCTTCTGTTGGGGACCAGAATAGAAGCACTGGGTTGCTTGATGCACTTTGTGAACCTAACTCATGCATTCAACCAATGTTTATTGAATGTTTACCATATGCTGTTAGGTACTGTTATGGGTGCTAGGAATATGGTGGTGAAGTCAATGAAGTTGAGTGTCTTTTGAGCAAGAAAGTCACTAATAAAATTATCACCCAAATAGATTTTAAAATATATCCATGATAAGACTGTGAATTATAGATCCTATGGACTTGTAAAATATGTGACTTGACAGGGAATGATCATGGAAGAATGAGTGTGGACTGAGAACATGATGATTAGTTGGCCCTAGTCAGGAAAAGTGTGAGTGTGTGAATGTGTGTGTGTATGGGGGTACACGTTTCAAGAGGAAACAATATATGCAAAGGACCTGTGACAAGAGAGTATCTAACAGGTTATGTGTTCTTTCTTTACTTTGAATTCACAAAGTATATATCTAAGAAATTAAGGTTTTATGAATACTGTGAAAAAAAAATCATTGCGCTCAAATAAGTTTGAATACATCTTAACCTCCTCCTTTCTGGAGATTCAGAAGGCATTTTAACCTAAAAATAGGTTGAAAAATTATGGAGTAAAAAAACTTGTTTAACTTTTTTTAGTCAAACATGCTCATTGTCCCAAACTTGTTTTACCATGAAACCCTTTCTGCATTAACACTTATTCACCTAGAGTAGAGTTAGTGTTCTAAACAAACAAACAAATAAACCAAACAAACAACCCTCTGGGCTACATTATTCTAGAGATTAGTGAATGCCTGGCTCTTCAGTGTGGGACATCACATGCCAGAACTGTGGCTGAGTTGATTCGGATAACAGAGAAAACAGTGGGTATGTGGGCATCTACCCTAATCACACAAAACTTGGGGTCTTTGGTGAGAACCTATTAACCAGTGATTTCAGCACAAATTACTTCTAGATCTCTTGCTCCAGGGGCACACAGGCAAGTCTATTCTCTTCTGCTTCAGTCAGAAATGTCTAGTCTACACCAGGGGTCAGCAACTTTTTTTCTGAAAGAATCTGATAGTAAATATCTTAGGCTCCCGGGCCATGTGGATGCTGTGGTTACTACCCAACTCTGCTATTGTAATGAAAAATTAGCCATGGACAAGAGGAAAATGTATGGGCATAGCTGCATTCCAATAAACATGTATTTGCAACAATAGACAGGCCATAATTTGCCAACTCTAGGCTTAAACCATGCCTGAAAGTCATTCTGGGTGAAATTCCTCAACTTTCTAATGCCATTTTGTGTCTCAATCACAGGTTCATGCTACAGGCACACCTGCCTTATGGATTATGGATCCTTACTTGACAAATAATCACTTTCTCCCTGAAGAGTGGTGAATACAATGTGAAAGGTTCCACAGGGATTCGGTGGGGCAGCCTACTCTCAACAAAGTCCTTATGGATTATGGATCCTTACTTGACAAATAATCACTTTCTCCTTGAAGGGTGGTGAATACAATGTGAAAGGTTCCACAGGGATTCGGTGGGGCAGCCTACTCTCAACAAAGTTTTCTCAGATAGCTCCAGGATTTCCTTTTTTGTGTGTGTTTCTAGGAGAGATTCAGCTGTGTGGAGATAAGATGTGCTTGGACAAACAGGTTGCTCTAATATTAGCTGATATTTATGGTTTCAAGACAGTTTTAATACTGATGATAAAGCACAATCACATAATGGCCCTGTGTTTTCTTCAATATCCTAGCTGTGGAATCCAGAACCAGAGTTGTCCTTTGTCTCAATAGAGGTTACTCAAGGCCACCCCCCAAAAAAAACCACCCTACCAAAAAATAAATTAACAACATTATCTATACATCCTCAAACCCCTAAGAACAACTCTTATGCAATAATTACTGAGTGCCTTACCTATAATGTGCACAGGAATAAGAGGAAAAACTTTTAATTACCTGCTTTTTCACAGCTAATCATGGGTTGATACGATTCCAGGATTGTATGATTTTCATTGACACTAACTATACACTAAGTGCTATGGCAGAACCTTGTCTAGATTCTGACCTGAGGGTGGTGAACCTGCTGGTAAGGTTAGCCATGGGGTACCAGCTCATAAAACAGACCCCACCCTCTGTGTAACTTCCCTATGTATCTCGGTCGTCTGTCACATGACATCCACCATCATCTGCACCTCAGTCTTTGATGTCATGTCAACAACTTTTAGAGAAGAAATCGGAAGAGTTGTTGCTCTTGCTGCTTTGTACCTTAGTGCTGCCTTTATGCCTCCCAATTTCACATTCCATCTGACAGTTCTTTATCACAGCTCTGTTGCTGGAACCAGTTTCTGTGTGTTTTTGTATTTCAGTTTGTTGGAAGAATAGAGCCCATGTAATCTCATATAATTGAGGCTTGTTGTAAGAATGAGGCAACGGCTCTACTTTCCTGCTCAGCCATTCCAATGCCTCTCTGATTCTCTCCATTGGTCTCTTGATAGCTTTATATTTCACCTTCAGACTCCTTATGCAAGGAAGACATGATCAGCCAAGATAATCGTCATCTGATATAGAGCACCAATTATTATTAGCTTTTAGGTTAGACATGAATCCCCTGTCTAAGTAGTTTTCATGAAAGCACACAACTTTTAGTCATAAAGACTAGCCTGAAGCTGCTTTGCTAAGAAGGAGGCACCACTTGGCAGAGTCACTGCTGATTCTTGAATGCTTTGAGACCTGACCAATTAGGGTATAGGTATTAGTAGATGAAGCCACAGAAGGAGTATTTAAAGCAGTGAGAAAATTAAAAGAATAAAATTTGAAGGAATAAATTGTAAATGATGTCAATAGCAGTCCCCAGTAGCATACTATTTGCTAAATCCAATACGGGTGTTATTCAGTCTTTATTTACTTGAACTCTTTGCAAAACTTGATGCTGTTAAAGCTGTCTTCTTCCCTTGATTTTATTCTTCCAATATTTTATCCTCATTTTAGGGTTCTTCTTCTCAACTCATAAATTTTTGCCCTCTTAAAGTCTCACATTGTCTCTGGGAATCACATCCATTTACTGGCCATAGCTTATGATTTTCTGGGTTTATAGTTCCACTCAGAATCTCACTTGAACTCCAGTTCCATAAATTTACCTCTTGGTTGAGTATCACTACCTACCTAGATGCAGAGAGCTCATACTTGATATAAGAAACTGTAACAAAAACCGAACTGTTATCTTTTTCTTTTTTTAAAGATAAACCAGTGGTTCTCAATAGAGGATGATTTGACTCCTGTAAGACCTTAAGCAATGTCTAGAGATATTGCCACAAGTGAAGACTGGTTGTGTGCTACTGATGTCTAAAACACAGAGGTCAGGGATGGTGCTAAACATCCTATGATGCACAGGATAGTATACCAGAATAAAAAATCAACAGCCCGAAGTGTCAATAGTGCCAAGGCTGAGAAACCCTGCTATAAACCTATTTCACATTGTGTGTGCGAATAGCATGATTATCTGCCATGTCACATAAGGTAGAAATCTACAAGTCATAAAGCAATAGTTAGGAGGGAGATCTTGGAGGCTGTGTAGGAATCTCACCACTGCCACTAACCAGCTGTGTGATGGTTGGCAAGTTACCTCATCTGTAGAATTTCCTCATCTTTAAAATGGAATAATAACAAATTCTCTCCCGTAGAATTGTAGTGAAGATTAAATGAGTTAATTCAGGCCAGTGTTTAGCCCCCCTATTAAGTGCTCAAAAAATAACATTTATTGTTTATATTATTATTATACCGACTCTTCCTGACCAATCCTTCCTTCCTCACTTTTTAAATCATTCTGTTAGTACCTTATTTCAGATAAACTTGTTTTTCTTAAATAATGTGACAACTTCCTAATTGACCCGTCTTCCCTGCTTAAATTCATCCTTTGTATTCTCACTACAGGGTGCTATTTCTAAAGTATATTATTGATCATGTCACTGTCCAATTTAAAATCCTTCAAAAGTTTGCATTGTTTACAGGAAAAAGTCTGAATTCCTTGACATGGCATAAACAGCCAGAGAGAATAATTTATCTACACACATTATTTATCTACTACACATTGTTATTTTCATCACTTACCGCACTTCTCCTATAGATAGCCTGCACTGCAAATTTGCCGAACTTCTTGTTATAACCTGGATTCATTGTGTTTACATTTTATTCACAGAAAACCATAACAAATTACAAGGATGAAATGAATACCATTCGATTAAAAATATTTATCAGGAGTTAAATATAAAGTCAACTGTTATAATAAATGAGTCCTGTGATAGTAAAGATAAATAAAAAATGATCCGTGGTTTCAAAGAACTTAAAGTCAATTTTTTCCTGTTTACGATTATTTAACTTCCATTAGATTTGAACATAATTTTATGATTTCTCTTCCCAGACTTATTTTGTAGACATTTTCATTTGTTTCTTAGAGGTTTACTGGTATAATATTAATAACATGGACAATGCGAGTTAATCTTTTAAGATTGAAACTCTCCAGGCAAATGACTGTAGCTCTGCAAGAGGATTCTCTGAGACCTGTGGTCTCATGGTCAATTATTAAAGACTCTTAATATATCCCTTGATAGAGAAAGGCTTGAGTACAAAGTTTGACCCATATTTTGCCACCTGATATAAGAATTACTGTGGTTACTTAGAACTATGCACTCAGTGATTTTCCTAGTACATCACATCACTTGATAAGTTGCTTTGGTCACTTTTACATTTGTTGTATTTTTTCACAGTGACTAAAGCAAATTATTTGTCATATTTTTCCTCTCACAAATTACTCCCAGACACGGACACTTATATTTGATGTAGACACCTGGCCAAGATCACCAGACTATCAGTGAACTTGAAAGGTGACCAGAGACCTGATGTTGATGCTATTTTAGTGCAGTGAGAGCAAATGATCAATTTAACATTTCTGAGATTAATGACTATTTTCTTGGTGTTAAAAGGTCATCAGTGAGACTTTGCATTTTAATTCTGTGGCACTTAATATACTTAGCAATAAAGCTGTAGATTTAAATAAAATATATTTTGAAAATACATTAGACTCTGAAATTTAATCTACATTAGAATTGTTATAAACTCTTTGAAATGTCTTTCTGATGATGCTACATAAATTGTCAAAAGCAAAAAAAAGAAAAGTGATGTGGAAAGTGACAATCCTTTTTTAAACCAGCTCCATGTATCATGAGTACTAATAAAATCAGGGTGTCTTGGTAATTATCTATTATTCTTCAGAATCTGAGTGATATAGGAACAAATTAATGTAAAGTAAAACTCATCCTCCACATACCCTATATTTTAACCCCATAAACATGATTCATTTGTGTCTGTTAGTACTTAATATTAATAGGACAACCAAAATAATAGAGTGTATTGTATATTGTCTTTATATTCTGTGACCTGCAGTATAAGTGAAGTTGACGTCATTATGAAATGAGATCTAATACGTAACTAAATGTATGTCAGTAACAGTAATCTCATTAATCATTAATATCTTTGGCATCATTAAATTAGTTTTTCTCTCTTTCTTTTATTAATTTGAAACAATCTCTTTTAGTACCTGAGAATGATGTTTCAAGGACTGTCAAACTTTTTTTCTGTCAACCTTCAAAGGTCAAAACTAGCTGCGACACCTAAAATTCAAATGTAATTAGTTTGAGATTTACAGGGATTGTATGCCAATCTTCTAGTAGCTTAGATGTGACGTGGTATCTAACCTTTGGTGACCCCAAGAGACATTCAGATAGATGTGAAGATAAATAGAAAAATATAACCCACCACATACACTGCTGGTCTGCCTTTTAGATTTTTTTTTTTTCCTGATGTGGAGTTTAGAGTTTGTACTTTTGTACTTTCTCTTGGCTTTAAGAAAAACATCTCTCATAGCCTCCTAGCACCGAGTTGGTATACTTATTTAAAGCTTAGCTCACGTGATATGTACTTGGATCATTAAACTGAAGGACTTGTACATTCATGATTTTTAATGAAGCATGTTTGAATAATTATGCTAATTTACAAAGCACTAGAATCAAATCAAGTGATCAAAGTTCTCATGATTGCTATCATGTGTTTCTAACCCCCCTCTGCCATCCTTGCAATTTGCTGCATGTAGAAGTCTTTCTTAGGAATATGTTTGGAAATGGGTAGTAATCAATGCTGAGTATTAGGAAAAAAAATTATGAAGAGTATAATGCACTTTACGTTATGCCTCTATAGTGGACTATATATGATTGTGAAGGTAATATTTTTCTGCCACATTCTTGCCTAAATACCACCTACAATCAATACTGCGTTCTGCCTTGACAGAAAGCTGAATTTCTATCTGTTAAATGCATAAGCTTGGGGCAGTGATGTGTCTGAAGTGGTTTAAATCTAAAATGTGATGTGTTGCAAAGAGAGTTGATTGACATCTTTGTTTATTGAAAAGTATTACATGAACAACAAAACACAGGCAGAGGCAGAACACTCCATTGCAAAATTCAGCTGTGTTATTTTTCAATCTTATGTGCTCTGCCCCTTTGAAGCTTGTCTGATGTAATAAAGCCAGAGGATATAAAACAAACAAGAATATTCTTGATTCAACACTCAAAAATTTAGACAAGGATGACTTTTTTTTTTTTGGCTTGGGGTAAAATCTCTCCCACAAAACTCTCCCTGCCCTGACATTCTATAAGGATATTTACTTCTGAAAAGATGTTACATTTTAAAATTGTGTTCTTATGTTTATGAACTTGAATATAAATTCAGAATTATTTAATAAGAAAACAAATTAGAGAGGGTTGAATGTTTTTATGTATCCTCTATAAATGGGAAAAAGGACAATAATGACACTAATCTTCAAGCACTAAACATGCAGAATAAGAAATTAAGGTCCCTTTAAATTTTATGTTAGAATAATTATCCCCCTCAATGCAATTTGCCCATGTTTTATTAAAGCTTTATTATGTCAAGGTAAATAGAGGTTAATGCTGCTGTTACTTCTTCCAATGAAGTATTATCTTTAATCTTGCTTTAATAAAATAGTGGTAAATTGCACAGTAGGGGTAATCACCATGGGCTAATTTAGAGAGTTGTAAAATCCTTTACCAAGCATATACTGTAGTTAAAAATAGAAGTAGCCTTAAGAAAACAAAAATGGCAATGTAACTTGAAGGAAGTTAAGGATATTGCTATTCATAATTTTAATTAGTTCCTTACTTAATTAACTAGATGTTTATTGAGTACCTACTATGTGTAAGCCACATTTCTGGCTGTGTTAAAGGAATGGAATTATATAAATATGAATTTTCTCCCTAAGGAGCTTATGATTAACTACTTGGGCAAATACATAAAAACAAATAACTACTTACTATAAAGCCTCCCATAACAGAGGTATGAACATCCCTGCCGTGGATTTTCAGAAGAGATACAGGTCACTTCAAGCAGAGGCTTAAAAATGGGTCATCTGAATTGAGTCCTGAAGGATGGTATACAATGAGATAGGTGCAGTGGAGTGGGAAGAATATTTTAAGTAGGCAAAATGGTAAGAGCAAAGGACTGGGGTCATACCAGATGTCCAATCAATACTGTCTTGCCTGGTTTGGTTAGAGTTGAGACTAGGACTGAAAAGCCAGTCAGAGACTATAGCAAAAAGACAGGTGAGAAGCAAAGAAGTCTTATATCATGGATGGTAGACATTTTAGATTGGATGTCATTAGCAGGAAAAAAATAATAATAATAAACATACATACATATATATGTATTCTCACATATTACTGAATTAATATACTATAATGATTATTAAACTCTTACAAAAATAAAAAAGAAAAAGGTTTTTTTTTAAAGTAGAGATCCTAATGTTTTCTTTCATTCCTCAATAGATCATTTTGTGTTCTTTGAAGACCACTGACATGATGGTAGTTGTAAGAACAGGAAAGAATTACAATGTGAAAGAGCAGGAAGAATTATACACTTAAAATATGAGATTTGTTTGAGAGAAAAGAGTCAGTGGGAACTCCATAGATATGAACCTGGGAGACTAGGAGAATGAAGCATTATTAATAAAAAGAGACAAAAAAGAAAGGAATTAGGAGTAAAATGTTGAACTTTATTTAAAATATATTGAGTTGGATATTTCTGGTGTGATATCAGTATGAAAGGTGGCAAACAACTGGAAATTAACATTTGGAATTTAGGAAACAGTTGCAGCTTTGGTTGTTTAGATACACTAAACAAAATAACAAACCAAATTAATATTTTTAAAAAGAAGACATTTAGCTATTCAAAGACACATGTTAATTATAGTGAAATGAAAACTTATTCAAAGTTATTTTCAGCTTACCAAAGAAAACAAATTAGATAATATTTTTGGAATCACTGAGTGTGTGGTGGAAACCTGAATGCTTCAAATAGGTCATAGTCATCAAGATGAGTGACATACTAAGTTACTTTCAAACCCTTACTTAGGTTGGAGCCTCATTCCTGTTTTGCTTGGCAGTGTTCAGAGTAAGACACTCAGTTGAGTATATAGTTTTGCCTTTATGTGTTTTTATTAGTGATTTTAAATGAACCAAGATTCGGTAAGAAACAAAGAATTTGCCATCTTTGACTAATCACATTTTCTGAAGGTGGGATATGAAATGGGATGGTACTCATAGATACGCATGCAATGTGAACAAAGTACTAAGTGTGCCCAGGCTCCTCTGTCCTTTGGTAGTTTATTGTCCACCACCCTTCACCCCCTTCACAGTCATTCTATCCTGTTCCAATTTTGTCTTTATTTTGCTTCATGAAAAACCTTGCAGATCTCAAGGTTATATCTGGAATATTCTTCTAGTTTTCTTGAAGTTATCCCTTTCCCCCCAATCCAAAATTATCATTGCCCTAAACTCTTTAGGTATTCTCTGAAGAATGACAGTGGTTATTGGCATGATTAGAAATTTCACAAAAAATAAAATACTCACATTTCCTTTCAGACAAGCATGAAGAACTATCACGTCTGTCACAAAAGTTGTTTCAACCCTCCTGCTTTGGGGAAGTGGTATCCCTTGTTTCTAAGCTCTGGTGGTACTGAACAGCACATCTGATTACAAAACCTCACACCATGAAGGTCTAAACAACACTTGGCTCTGCTTTTCTAAAGTCAAGAGAGAGATCTTAGCTCTTTCAGCATGGAACTACAGTCACCCTCAAAAAGGAAAAGATTTTAAACAATCCTTATACGGACTTAGAAAATTTCTTTAGAATTATTCAGAAATGAGCATAAAGGATAGAGAAAATCAAAGGTAAATGATGTTTCCTTTTAGTTTTCCTGTGGGTTGTATCCTAAAGCAAACAACTGTACGTTGGATGACTTTTGTGGATGATGAGCAGTTTCCTTCCATCTTTCACAGGCCTCTGTGACAGTAAGGGGTATATAAAGCTCTGAGTGAACATCTGAAGCTGTTATTAAAATGGAAATATTCAAAGCAGGCAGGAGTCTGTGAAAGTCTGTTCTGGAGGCATATTAATGCATTTGAAAGGATATTAAAGCTTAACATAGAGGGGAAATAGTTCTAATGGCAAAATGTAAAGCTGCTTAACAGAATTACACCTAGAACTTTGTGTATTAGGTCTAATACACCTCTACTCATATTGCTCAGAGTAAAGCTGTTTGTTGGTTTGAGCGCTTTTACAGTTTTACAGTGTCTTATTTCAGGTTTTAGTATTCTTAAGTGCAAAAATTTTGTTCTGGTTTATGCTTCTGTAGAAACAATTGATAATACTTCTCACCCTATGGTGGGATTTGAAGATGTGTCATGTTTTACCATATTGAATCAGTGTGTAAAGGTTATTTTTCCACGACAAAAGATATGAACTTCTCTTACATAGATTATTGAGGGGGCCCATTATGTCACAGGGTAGAGTGCATGTCATGTCTTAGAAGCAGAAGAGATCAGACATGGTGAAAATTTAAGTCAACACCAAGAAAGATTGCATGTTTATGTTTGCATAAAAGAATCTGACTCCATTATATGTAAAAAAAAAGTGGGATCCATTCAATAAACTGTTTTTTAAGCAAGTCAAAGGGGGCCAAGCCAATGGTGTGGTAATGGAGTATTTTTGTAGTCTAAATGAATCACTTTTATGTTGTAGTCATGACTGTCTTCTAAACAGCACTGGTAATGGAGAGTAGTTTTGATTCTTTTCATCCTCCAAGATAACATCCCAAATCGAATATTCTAAAACATGCCATAAGGACAAAATGGTAGACAAATGCTGAAAATATTTGTCTAGTTTTACTTTAAGATGCTTGATGGTAAAACAAAGTGGAAAATAGTGTCTGCCCTTGAGGGGACGATTCATCTTAGGACATGAAATACATGTTGTGATATAAGAATATTTTAAAAATCATATATGAAGAAGTCCAAAATATCTTATAAATGAAAACCAAAAGTTCAAATAGAGTAAAAGAGGGGTCAGAATTATTTACTGAAGAAGACCTTTGGGGGTTTCATAGTTATCATTTAGGGGAAAAAAATCGAGAATAATATTGTAGGTAGGAGAATGCCATCTGTTGCACAGCAGTATAAAATATAGTCTGACAGAAGTTCAGTAGCTATAATATTTGGGTAATTATCATGTAAAATCAGAAAAGTTTTATTTTCTTGTAATTACGTAGATTCTTGTGTGATTTTGCAATGTTATAGTAAACTTACAAGATAAACATGACTACCATTTCAGATTACTTCAGTGTCTGGTGTCACGCTATGTTCGCTTCAAGGTGAAACTGTGATTTTATTTCTAGAATGACTTTCATTCTTGTGTTATTTTACAATTTCACACCTGCTAGGTGATTAAGCCAAAAATCTAGAAACTGGTCCTTCTTCCTTGTGAGACACTCTTGGAGTAGAAAGATTTTATCTGACAAATAAATGAGGTTTACAGCAAAATTGAGCAGAAAGAGATGAAGAGTTTCCTATGCTCCCAGACCCGGTCCTCCACCCCCCACACAGCACTCTCCACTATCAACATCCTGCACAGAATGGTACGTCTGTTACAGCTGAGGAACTTGCTTTGGCACATTATTATCACCAAAGTCCATGGTTTACAATAGGGTTTATTCTTGACATTGTACATTCTGGATTTTGACAAATGTATAATGACATGTATTCACTATTATAGTATCATATGGAATAGTTTCACTGCCCTAGAAATCCTCTGTGCTCTGCCTATTCATCCTTCCTTTTCCCCAACTCCTGGCAACTGATGATTTTTTTAAATATGTCCATAGTTTTGCCTTTGCCAGAATGTCATATTGAAATCACATGGCACGTACACTTTTCATATTGGCTTCTATTACTTAATCATATACATTTAAGACTTCTCCATATCTTTTCATTGCTTGATAGCTCATTCTTTTTTTTACCAACTAATACCCCATTGTCTAGATGTACTACAGTTTATCTATCCATTCACCCTTTAGAGATCCTGGTTGTTTCCAAGTTTTGGCAGTTATGAATAAAGCTGCTATAAAAACGTGTGTGCACATTTGTGTGGACATTAGTTTTCAACTTCTTTGGGCAAACACCAATGAGTGTGATCACTGGATTCTGTGGTTAAGAGTATGTTTAATTTTGTAAGGAATTGCCAAGCTATCCTTCAAAGTGACTCTTCCATTTTGCATTCCCACCAGCAATAAATGAGAGTTTCTGTTGGTCATATCCTTGCTAGCTTTTGATGCTGTCAGTGTTCTGGATTTTGACTATTCCAATAAATATGTAAGGTGGTTCATTATTGTTTTAATTGGCGTTTCCCTAATGACATAATGTAGGCCATCTTTTCATATGCTTATTTACCATTTGTATATCTTCTTTGGTGAAGTGTCTGTTCAGTTCTTTGCCCATTTTTTAATTAGGTTATTTATTTTTCTATTGTTGAGTTTTAAGAGTTTTTTGTATATTTTGGATAACAATCCTATAACAGATATATTTCTGCAAATATTTTCTCCAGGTCTGTGGCTTGCTTTCTAATTCTGTTGACAGTGTATTTTGCAGAGCACACATTTTTTTATTTTAATGAAGTTCAGCTTATTAATTCTTTATTTCATGTATCATACCTTTGGTATCATATTGAAAAAGTCATTGCCCTACCCAAGGTCAGCTAGATTTTCTCCTCTGTTTTCCTCTAGGAATTTTATAATCTTGCATTTTACATTTAGGTCTGTGATCCATTTTAGTTAATTTTTGTGAAGGGTGTGATGTCTGTGTCCAGATTCATTTTTCTGCACATGGATATGCAGCTGTTTTAATACCATTTGTTAAAAACACTATCTTTGCTCCATTGTGTTTTCTTTGTGTTTTTGTCAAAGATCAGTGACTGTACTTATGTGGGCATCTCTTTCAGGGCTCTCTATTCTGTTCCATTGATCTATTTGTCTTTTTTTCTTTGCCAGTGCTGCACTGACTTGACTACTTTAGTTTTACAGTAAGTCTTGAAGTTGGGTAGTGGTAGTCCTTCAGCATTGTTCTTCTTCAATACTGTATCAGCTGTTCTGGATCCTTCACCTCTCCATATAACCTTTAGAATTTGTTTGCCAATATCCAAAAAATAATTTGTTGGGATTTTGATTGATATTTCACTGAATTTATAACTAGTTTAGGAAGAACTGACATCTTGACAATATTGAGTCTTTCTAACCATGAGCACGGAATATCTCTCCATTTATTTAGTTCTTTGATTTTTTTCATCAGAGTTTTGTAGTTTTCCTCATGTGTTCTGTACATATTTTGTCAGATATCTACCTAAGTATCTCCCTTTTTTGATGCTAATTTAAATGATATTGTGTTTTTAATTTCAAATTCCACTTTGTTGTTGATATGTAGGAAAGAAATTGACTTTTGTATATTAACCTTGTGTCCTACATCCCTGCTATAATCTTTAAATAGTCCCAGGGTTTTTTTGTTGTTTTTGTTGATGCTTTTGGATTTTCTACATAGACTGTCATGTCTGCAAAGAAAGACTGTTATTTCTTCCTTCCCAATCTGTGTACTCTTTATTTCTTTTTTATTTTTTTTGTCATATTGTGTTAGCTAGGACCTTCTAGTTTGATGTTGAAAAGGAGTGGTGAGAGCAGACATTCTTATTTTTTTGTAGATGTTCTGCATCCAGTTGAAGAAGTTTTCTCTTTTCCTAGTTTTCTGACATCTGTGGGTTTCGAATATGTTGTATTCGGAGTTCTATGCGTCCAATGGATGGGCTTCAGATATTCTGTTAGCCTCCTAAAATTTTATGTGCACATTTATTTATTCATGGAGAAGGTTCAAAGTTTCATGAGATTCTTATATGATATCTAACTAAAAAAATTTTAAGAACCCTACTCATGCTCTTTTTTACTGTTAATCTGATTTCTAACTTAACACCTTCTTGAATTTAGCACTCCTTTGGCAATACATTTCAGGTAATTGGTTTTGGACTTAATATTAGGTAAAACAGACCGGAGAGACTATTTCCTTATATGTATTTTGTTCCTCCGGTTTTTGTCTTACCTCTGTCCATTTCACTTCAGACCCTATTTTGTCAGTGGAGAGATATCAGACGCAAATATTCATCACTCAAAAAATTTCATTTCCTTCTAGTTAGCAGCCAGTCTAATTTTGGTATTTCTTGGTGGGACTGACAATCTGGATCTAGATGATAAGTACTTCTTATTACTTCTTTTTCTCTTTTCTTTTTCCTTTTTTAAGTATAGAAGGTGAATGCAAAGAATAAGCTTTATAGAGTGACTTATTTCAGGGATTAGATTGATATGTTTGCTTTTACTAAAAATTATATGAAGGCACTCTTGCTATTTTATATTAAAATTTTGTTCATTTCAAAAACTATTTTTATAGCTTGTTCATATCTTACAAATAATTTATTCTCTTAATTCTTTAATCCAAATTATAATTTAAAAACTTCTACCCATTATCTACATCAAGTCAGTTTCACCAAATATCATTCAGCTTTTACTGGTCAACTCTACTCTCACTTATGCTAATTCTATTTTAAGAATCTGTTCCACTTTTTAGTGAGGTTTAAATGATCAGTGTTGGTAACCAATAAGTTATCATTACCAGAAATTGTGTAGGTCACTATTCTAATTCCCCTACTGGACTTTCTTCCCTTCCCTCTACTAGGATGGTAGATTTTAGAAGTGATTGGGGAGCTTCAATTTGGGTTCAGTGTACAAGCCAGCAGGTCAGAAGGAGTGCTTCCCATTTAGTTGAGCTACGATAGTTGCATGATTACAAAACCTACTATGTGGTTTCCCTCTCCCTAGTCTTTCCACCTTCAAGTATCTTTTCCACAATGCTGCCCTCCACCCATTCCCCCCGCCAAAAAAAAAAAAAAAAAAAAAAAAAAAAAAAAATCTAAGGTCTAAATCTATCTTTTTGATATTTTTCACTGACTTTTTCACAGTCAGTTTATAGCACTTGAAATCCTCCATTCCCTACCCCTGAACCTCTCCAGCCTCAACCTTCTCTGCTCTGTGCATCCACTTGCCTCTGGGGATCTAGAATTGGCTGTACTCTCTCACTCTGCAATCACCATGCCATTATTTATGCTATTCCGTCTATCTAGACATTAACTCCTCTGCCCCTTTCCTTCTCCAACTTTTGACTAACTGCTGCCTACTTTTAATACTCATAAAGAATTTCTGCCAAGAAGTTTTTTTTTTTTTCCAATTCTACTCAAGCCAAATTAAATTTCTTCCTCTTTAAACTCCTAGCATACAGTTACCAGCTCATTTCCCTTAGTGAATTGCATAGCTCCCTAAATGAAGGACTATGTCTTTCTTATTTCTTTGTATTCTCAATGCACAATCCTTGTTCAAAAATTGCTTGTTTACTTGATTCCCCAAACTTCCCTGTCTACTTTGCTTTAAGGTCTGGATTTCTCCATGGAGAAAGCAGGGAAATAGAGTTGAACAATGACTTCTTTTTTTTCCCTTTTCTTCCCCATTTTACTACATTTATTTCTTTCTTAATTGATGCAATAACTGTCTATGTTTATGGGTACATTGTGATATCTGGGTACATGTGTGCCATGTGCAATGACCAAATCAGGATAATAAGTATATCCGTCACCTCAGACATTTGGCATTTCTTTGGGCTTAAAACCTGTTAAGAGACATCAGAGATATTATCTATAATGCTAAAATCTTTCTCTTCATAATTCCTATTATGAGAATAAAATAAGGAATGTTCTTATAATCAGTTGAATTCAGATGCATAGCCTTGTATTTATATGTTAAGGGAAGTTGGAAACTTCTTCAGATGTCTAGTAATCAGACATCTTTAAACCAACTTGTGCAATGCTTTGAAAGTTTTTAAAAAAAAACTTACATAATTACAAGGAATTATTGGTGTTATCAATATATTTTATTATTACTTCTCTATTTTTTTCAGAGGTTCAGTTTCTGACATGCTGGCCTTTATGTTAGGTTTTGTTTTGTTTACTTCTGATGCTTTTGCAGAATTTAAAGGTTAACGTTATGTGTCAACCAGGGTAGGCCATGGTGCCCAGATATTAGCCCAAATACTAGTTTAGATGTTGCTATGAAGATATTTTTTAGACAATATTAACATTTAAATCAATAGACTTTGAGTAAATCAGATTACCTTCTGTTATGTGGGTTGGTCTCATCCAATGAGTTGAAGGCCATAGGAGAAAAAGACTGCTTGGCTTCTTCTGATCCACATTCTCACTTGCCCAGTCTACAGCACTCCATGGTAAGAGAGTAAGAGAACAGAGAGTGTACATTGCCATTTGTGTGTTAAACATAAAATGCAGCTCTATTTTTCACTTCTAATATTCTTTTGTTAGCCTTTGGATGAATTTTTTTATTGTTTTATTATTTGATCTTTCTATTTACTTCTGCTTTATATGTGTTTGTTATAAATATCATGTGGCTGAGTTTTGTTTCCTACCTTTTCCAAGTTTTTTTCCCTAATGAGGAAAATTTCTGTTATTAAATGTCATATTGGGATTCTAAAATGGCGGCGTGTCTGGAGCGCCCG
>NW_007737139.1:0-56310 GCF_000696425.1 Galeopterus variegatus
ATATATACACTATGGAATACTACTCTGCCATAAAAAAGAATGAAATACTCCCATTCGCAACGTGGGTGAGCCTGGAGAAACTTGTGTTGAGTGAAACAAGCAAAGCACAGAGGGATAAATACCACGTGTGTTCACTTATATGTGGGAGATAAGAGAGAAAGGAAGGCAGGAAAGAAGGACCACAGTAGTGCCTGTGATCCAACAGAGGGAGGGAACATTCCTAGTGCTACAATTGGAGTTGAAGGGAGAGGGCGATGGGGAGGGAAGTTGGGGATAATTGGGAGGGGACATAGGGTACAGAAGTAATTTCTGGTAATGAGTATGCCCCCAGTATGAATCTGTCCCTCACATCATGGGCAGGAGAGAGGACAATCAGCTTTATTTCTCATGAATATTCGTAATAAATAAATAAATAAAAGATGGAGAATAACAAATGCTTGCGAGGATGTGCAGAGAAGGGAATGCTCCTACAGTGCTGTTGGGACTGTAAATTTGTACAACCACTATGGAAACCAGTATTGAGATTTCTCAAATGACTACAAATATATGTACCATGCAATCCAGCAATGCCACTTCTGGGTGTATACCCGAAGGAATGGAAATCATCATGTCGAAGGGATACCTGTACTCCCATGTTCATCGCAGCTCTGTTTACAATAGCCGAGACATGAAACCAACCTAAATGTCCATTGACGGAAGACTGGATGAGGAAAATGTGGTATATATACAGCATGGAATACTACTCTGCCATAAAAAAGAATGAAATTCTCCCATTTGCAACAACATGGATGAACCTGGAGAAACTTATGTTGAGTGAAATAAGCAAAGCACAGAGGGATAAATACCGCATGTGCTCACTCATAAGTGGGCACTAAGAGAGAAAGAAGGAAGGAAAGAAAGACCACAGTGGTGTGTTGAACTTGCAGAGGGAGAGAACTTACCTAGGGATACAAAGTGGAGTGGGGAAGGGGGGAGGAGGAGGGAGGTCAGGGATAATTGGGTGGGGGACACAGGCTATAATCGCAATTTCTAGTAATGGGCATGCTGCCAGTATGGATCTGGCCATCACATCTTGGGCACGAGTGGTGACAATCAGCTTTGTATCTCATGAATACTCATAACCAATAAAAAGAAATGTACTATGCAAAAAGTAAAATAAAAGAAAATTTTAAAAAAGAAAATTTTCATCCTGACATGTGGTAGAGAAGCAGAGAGCATTTTCATGAGAAAAAAATGCGAAGGTGCTAAGAAGATTAGTACAAACAAAAGGGATTATCAAGAGAAGGAGGAAAATGCCCGGAAGGCATTACAGAAGCCTCTGGGGCCAACTCTTCCATTACAGGCCCGGAGGCCTAGGGAGACAGAATGGCCTTGGGGAACAAGCCTACGGTGCTCTCCACAGGCTCGCTGCCCAGGGCCACCTCAGAATGCTGCTCCCTGCACCAGCACTCTGGCTACTTTGGCTGCTCCATCTGTGGCTAAATTGGCCCCAGGTGTGACTGGACCCACAGCTCTGGAATATACAAGCTGGAAGCCTTGGCAGCATCCACATGGTGTTAAGTCTCCAGGCTCGCAGAATGCCAGAGCTATGGAGGCTTGGGAGCCCCCATCCTGATTTCAGTGAATATATGGAAAATCTTGGGGGCCCAGGAAGAGATCTATCACAGGGGAGGAGTCATTGCATAGAGCCTTCACTAGAGCAATGCTGAGCGGAAACATGGGGTTGGAATTGCAGCAGAAAAATCCCGTCAAGGCCATGGCTAGTGTAGCAGTGGGAGCAGGACTGCCATGGAGATCCCACACTTATAAACCTACCAGTGTTGAATGCCAGCCTGCAAGAGCTGAAGTATCACCTGAGACCAGGAAAGCCACAGGAGTGGAGCTGCCAGAGGACTTGGGGAGCCAACACCCACAACAGCCTGCAGAGGACATCGAACACGGAGTCAAGGTATGAGATTTGCCAGCTTTGAGATTTAATGCCTTTCCTGCTGGGTTTCAGACTTGTTTGGGACCTGTTACCCCTTTCTTTTGGCCTATTTCTCCCTTTTGGAATGGGAATATGTACCTTATGCTTGTCCCACCATTGTATCTTGGCAGTAGATAACTTGTTTTGATTTCACAGATGGGACTTTGAACTTTGAACAATTGAGCTGACACAAGTTAAGACTTTGGGGATGGCGTGAATGAATTTACCTGTGAGAAGGACATGAGCTTTGGGAGCCAGGGGCAGAATGCTGTGTATTGACTGAATTGTGTCTCCCAAAGTTCATACATTAGAAGCTTAATTCCCACTGTAACTGTTGAGTGTAGGAAATACTATTATGGTAATTGAAAGACAGGGCCTTGAAGAGGTGATTAGATTGTAGGACCATGCCATAATGAACGGATTAATAATGGTGGTGGGGGTGTGGTTCTGAGTGCTTTAAAAGGAGAGAGCATAAGGAGCTATCTCTCTCTGCTCCACCATTTTCTGCCATGTGAGACCCTTGGGTCATTTTCACCACCACCTGGGCCTTCACCAGATGTGTTTCCTGGACTTTGGATTATCCAGCCTCAGAAACTGTAAGCAATAAATTTCATTTTCTTTATAAATTACCCAGTTCCAAGTATTTTGTTATAAGCAACAGAAATGGACTAATAAATACAGTAACCCTGCAATGTAAGTGCTATCCCTTTTGCATATGAATAAACTGACACTGACAGCTTTTAGAAACTGCTCTAACATCATGTATCTAAAAAGTGACTGAGTTGGTCTGGTCTCTTAACAACTAAACCGGATTGAAATGAGAGGATGTAAGAGAATGTGCCAGAGGAACTCCCATTTGGGGAAGGGACTCCCGATGACAGGATGGAAGACCTCATGGATCCAATAAACTGTGAGAATCTAGCCATGTGCTTATAGCATCCTCTCAATGAAAGAGACCACTGGTCAGAGTGAGCTGTTTTCAGAGTTCCAGGTGGAATGCGGCAGGGGGTGTTTTGTGCCCTCAGAGAAGCGATGAGAGAGTGTGGTGGTAAAGAATAATTAGGTCTAGGCAGGTGCCTGTCCCCTTAGTTGGAGGAGCATATTTGAGGCTTCTTAACAATTGACCCCAGTCCTTATAACATTTAAGCAATCAGTCCTCATGGGCTCCTGAGGAAGAATGTCCAGACACAATTTTCTTGGAAAAGACTTTTTATTGGGAATTAGACTTGGGAATTGCTTATCAAAAGTAGTCCCTGCTCTGTGTCATCAAAAGATGTTAGAAATTTCTTTTTGATCACAGCTTTTAACAAAGTCAGGAACTGCAGCATTGAGTAAACAGAGATAATTAAGCAAGGGTTTGCTCTCTGAGCTCTGGAAATGTAACAAGATTGCAGAGGCAAGAAGTGATTCTTTCTTTGGGTTCTTTTCTCTCCTTCCCTCCCACCACCAGTCATGCCCCTCCCACAGCCTTCTGCTTTCTGTGTTTTGCCACATGTGGTGAGAGCATTCTTGGTACTTAGATTCCTTCAGATCTTCCTTACTGTTTCTGTGCACCCCTACCCTTGTTTTGGTGCACTTTTCCATCCAAAGGCAACATCTGAGACTCTTCTGATGACTGCACTCTTTGCCTGGGACAGTCATTAGCCAGTGACTGATGGATGTGGCAATATGAAAGCTCAGCTTCCTTGCCTGAAGTTGGGTCAACTTGGATACATAATTTACATGGCAGACTTCTGCAGAAGGATCAGGCTCAGTCAACCCTCTATGGGACTTTGCCTGAAGTTGCACTCTGGTTTGGCTTCTTCTCCTTCTCTGTTCTGCTTCCCCATTCCTTTCCTAGACTCTCCTGGAAGCACTTTTAAAATAAACCACATGTACATGAATCCTCAACTTAAGGTTTGCTTCTTGGAAATTCAGCCTATGAAAGGGCATCAGATAACTATTAAAGGGAAGTTCATTTAGACAGAAATTTTGAGGATAAAGTTGAAAATGTAATTTCTTTAACAACAGCATGTGACCAACCATTTAAGTACTAAAAGAAAATATGGGCGAGTTACTTCATAATATGAGAGTGGTGAAAACTTTCCAACTATGAATTAAGATCAAGAAGCAATGAAAAGAAAAGATCAGTAAATTCAACTTCATAAAAATGAAAATAAAATTTGCCTGAAGTACAATGGTGGTTTTCAGGGGCTTGGGAGGAGAGGGAAATGGTGAGATTGTCAATGGGTACAAAATTTCAGTTATGCAAGATGAATAAGTTCTGCAGGCCTAGTGTACAGCATGGTGACTACAGTTTAAAATACTCCATTATATACTTGGAAATTGCTAAGAGGATAGATTTTCTTTTAGAGGGTATTCATAAGTGTTCTCACTAAAAGAAAAAAAAAGGTAACTATGCAAGATAATGGATGTGCTAATTAGCTTGATTGTGATGAACATTGTACAGTGTATACATATACTAAAACATCAAGTGGTACACCTTAAATATATACAATTTTTATTTGCCAATTATACATCAATAAAGTTGGAAAAAAATTTTCTCAAAAAAACCACCACAAGTAAAGTTAAAAAATGACAGTGAGATGAAAAATATTTGCAACTTATGTCACAGATGAAGGGCTAATCACCTTGATACATAAAGAGCCATAAAAAATTGAGAGGAAAAATACCAAAAGCCAAATAGAAAAGTGAGAAAAAGATAAAAGAAAGTGAAATGGCTCTTAAACATATGAAAATATGCTTAAAATCATTCATAATAGAAATACAAGTTACCACTACTCAAGGATATTTTATACTTATCAGATTGGCAAAAATGAAATGCTTGACAAAACACCCTGTTGGCAAGGTTGCACAGGAACATATGCTCTCACGTATTGCTAGTAGGCAGTGCAAAATGGCACAAGCCCTTTGGAGGGAAATTTGGTAATATCAAATTAAATAAAATATTTATTTATTCTTTTACTAACCAGTACTGAAGATACCTCAAAAATAAAACAATATACATATAAGTTTATTAATCATACATGATTCATAATAACAAAAGGTGGAAAACAATGAAAAGTCTGTTTATATGAACTGGCTGAATAAACCATCCACATAATGGATTACTATGAAGCCATAAAAAAAGAATCAGGGCAATCTCTGTGAATAGGTATGGAGTGATTTCTAAGATATATTATGTTAAAACAAATAAAGGTATAGAACACATGATCTGCTACATTTTGTGTATGAAAAAAGATGGAAAAAATATGCACACACGTATATATATATACGTAAGAGTGTATGCATACCTTATATACGTTGTATATATTATATATATAATAATATAAAATATATATAAGATATTATATATAAGGTATGTATAAGCAGAAACAGATGAGCCTTGCTATATATCAAATTGATAAAATAACCACATGTAGAAAAATTGCATATTATTTTAATCAACTTTTGAACATGATTTTCTGATGCTAATACTCTATGTATTTTACAACATATATTCTAAAAAATCTTAAACTTAATTCAGCAGGTTTACAGTTAATAATATTAGGTTTGGATGTACTGTAGGATAAAGTAATTTGACAATTTGAGCATGAATGAGAAAATTGCTGTATTGTACTGTAAGACAGGAAATAAAGAAAAATCTATAAGCCCACAATAATACTTTGAGAGAGGGAGGGAGGGAAGGTGGAAGGGAGAGAGACACAAAATGAAAAAGAAAGAGAATGAGAGAGATAGAGGGAGGAAAGCTCTTCTATACAGATGAATACCAGCTAATAAGTGTAGAAAGAATGATATAATTAGAAAATCACCATTTAAAATATTTCACAGTAATAATCTATTCAGGCAAGGATCATCAATAGATGCCAAAAACAACCATTAGGTGGAAATTTTCCAGGGAACAGGATATTCTTAATGCCAAAGTATCACCTACAGATTTCTGACTAGTTACAAAATAAAAATTTGACTTTACAATGAAGGAACCTGGCAGTAGCCACCTTAATTATGTGATCAAACTTAGCATAACTAACAGAGGAACAACCTGACATTATCGGCCCCTTAATCAGGTGCAATAGTACATAGCATTACCTATAATGCTTATGCTTAAATCTGTTTAACTTGACTCTAATCAACCCTTAACCTAACTTACACACTACAGGGAAAAAAGAGTCAAATGAGCCCAAGAGGAAATTACCAGACAAATCCAAAATGTGGAACAAGGTAACTGTCCTTGACTCTTCAATAAGTCAATAACATGAAAAGATACTAATGGGAGACTGCTCCGGTCTAAAAGGAACTGAAGATACATAAAAACCATATGTGCAAACCTAGGGTGTTTCTTGGTTTTAAAACAATAGCTGAATAAGAGATTTTTATGACAATGGGATAATTTGAATATTGTATTAGTTGTCTATTGCTGCCACTTAGAGGCTTAAAACAACAAACATTTATTATCTCACAGTTTCATGGGTCAAAAATTAGGGAGTGGCTTAGCTGGATGGCTCTGCTCAGTATCTTTCACATGGTTGAAATCAGGATGTCATCAGGGGCTACAGTTATCTGAAGGCTTGACGAGGGCTGGAAGATCCGCTTCCAAGTTCACTCACATGACTACTGGCTGAAGGCCTCAGTTCCTTAACGTAAGTTCCTCTTTATTAGCTGCTTGAGTGTCCCCACAACACAGCAGAATGAACAATCCAAGAGAGAGAGCACAGGAAGACTTAGTCTCTGAAAGTACACACTATCATTTCTGCTTTGTTCTGTTTATTAGAAATAAGTCACTAAGTTAAGCCCCCACTTATTGGGAGGGTAATTAGGCTGTGCCTCTTAAAGGGAGGAGTGTTAAGGAATTTGTGGATATATTTTTAAACAAGCAGACTGGACGCTAGAAGATATTATGAAGTTATTGTTAACTTTCTTAGGTGTGATTATTTTCTTAGGTGGAAAGTTGTCATTCTAAAGAGATGCATGCAGAAGCATCATGGGAGAAGTGTCATAACACCGAATGAGAAGAAGTAAAGCAAATATAGCAAAATATTTGTACTTGTTGAATCTGGAAGGAGGGTGTATCAGTATTTGTTAAATCATTTTCTCAACTTCTTTCTATGAGTAAAATTTTTACAGTAAAAAACTGAAAGGAAAAAAGAATTTTGTATTTAATTTGCACAAAGCATCTTTCTTGACACATACTAGATGTTGGGGGTGGGAGGCAAGACTGAGGGAAGATACACATTAAGCAGTAGGCACAGACTCCCAAGTACCAAAAACAGTTAGAGGTAGGGAATGAAAGACGTTGATGGGGAGGGTTGAGAGGTTGGATTGTAGGGAGAGAAAGGGAGGAGTGAAGCAAAGCGCGAGGACGTGTCACATTGTAGATGGAGTATATAAATAGCCATCCTCAAGTTTCAAAATTGGATCCCGATCATAATGGCCACTTAAAAATCCCTATTTTTGAAACTTTTATGAGGAACAGGCCATTTACATGATTTCAAAGTATCTCTTCATAAATTACAGACTTATTCCAAAAGGACAAATAGTGACTTTACAGGTGACAAAACTGGAGGACACCAGTTTAACCAAATGATTGAAGTTTAACATCACCAAAATTGGGACAAACATTATCATGTGCCTTCTGATATATATGATATTATAAAAAGGGTACAACATTACTTAAGTAGTAACCCTGCCAAGAATGCCAACCTGAATTTGTCTGATGAGGAAACATCAGATAAACCCAAACCGAAGGACGTGCTATAAAACAACTAGCCTGTACTCTGCCCATACTCTGACATGGTGAGGAAAGACCAAGAAATGCTGAGGAGCTGTTCCAGATTAAAGGAGACTAGGTAGATACGCAACCAAATGCAATGCATGATCCTGAATTGAATCCAGAGTTAGGCAAAACAAAATAGCTATAAAAATCATTATTGGAACAATTATAGAGATTTTATTAAGGGGTGCGGGTTAAATAATAGCATTGTATTAATGTTAATTTCCTGATTTTGATTGTTGTACTGTGGTTATTTAAGAGAATGTCTTTATTCTTAGTAAACACAAAGTATTTGATAAAGGGGCTTGATGTGGCCAACTTATTCTCATTTGAAAGTATTTGGTACAGGAAAAAAATCATATATGCACACAGAGAAAGAAAAAGACGGAGCAAAATGTGAACAACTGGTGAATCTGGGTAAAGAGTATAGGAGAGATCCTTACACTATTCCTGGGGTTTGAAATTATATCAAAGTAAAATGTCACCAAACGAAAAGTTATCCTAAAAATCCTGCCTTCTCAGCTTGTGCAACTTTTGAGGAGCAGATCAAATGGAAAGTGCTCAAATATTATCCCAGGTTCAGGGTGCAGGACAATCAGAAGACAAAAGAGGGTGCAATCCCTAATAAACAAATTAATTCTTTAATGACTGAGAACACGTTTGCAAAATCAAAATCTCTCTAGTTTTTGCCATTAAAAATCACAAGTATTTTAATTGTACAAAACAAATAGATGATGTTTTAGGTGTGGAATAATAAATACCAAGATGAGATAAAACACCACTTGGATTTACTGGTCCCTGGAGTGGGTTAGAGGCTGGTTCCTATGCCAGACTGTGAAGGCAGATCCCCTATAGCTCCCAGGCAGAGAGATTAGACCTCAAAGGAGCAGGAGGTTAGAGAGCACCAGTGACACAGCAGGCAGGGGCATTCATCCTCCTGAGTAAAAGACGGCCAGAGGGTGGGAGCCCACAGCCCTCTTACTCGGGCCAGCAGCGTCAGGCCTTTGCAGCCACCTCATTTACACATCATTAAGAAGAGTAGCCCGTTCTACGTAAGTGAGTGTTTCCCAGAAAAATGGATTATTTCTGTCCCCTTTAAATTCATAAATGCTGCCCAGAAAGCCCCAGGTTTCCTGTAATGTCTATTAAAAATTCCAGCAACAATGTCCAATCACTACTATTTCCACTAAGAGAAATAAAATAGTAACACTAAATTATACTGGTCCTTTCTTTGATGAGGTACCTAGCAGAGAGAAGGTGTAATATTGGATTGAATCTGCACTCTCGGGATCATTACTAAAATACCTGATAGCCTCTTAAAAAATTGTAATATGTCTGTTTCTCTTAAAACTAAAATGCAGGAAAACCATTTCAATTATTAAAGTTTAGGTTGCTTTTTTTTTTCCTTTTTAAAATATCAAAGCTAAAAGAGTTTACCGTAATAGGGAATGTGAGATGAGGTTGGCTTTTATTCCTAAACTGCTGTTTCTTTAGGGCCATAAAGCTACTTTTATTCAGAGTATCTAGTATTACACAGGAAGGAAGAAAATTGATATTTATTGGATACCTACTGTGTGCCAGGCATCGTGCCATTTCATTTAATCCAGAGTTCAGATCATTCCAAACTTGGAGGCAAAAAGAAAGAAAACACTAAAGGACTTTTCTATTAGAAAGGAATAATGTCAGTGCTGTGTGTGTGCGTGTACAAATTCTGGACCCATATTTCCAAATGTTTTCATGCATATTCCCAGGCATCTAAGTATTCACGTTTCTCCTGGTTATTTTTGTTAATAAGAATTTTCTACAGTGACTATTTCCACTTCTTTCATTTCATCCTGGTTTCTTCTTTTTATATACTGGAATACTTACAATGTTATATCAATGAGACTGATTGTGTCACATTTTCTCCTTTTCACAGAATAAAAGCATTGCAGAAAATTTGGCAAAAAGATGGGGAAGAACGCCTCAAATCTAATCATTCTCCAACAGCAATTATTTTCAGTTCTGTGTACTCCCTTTCAGACTTTGTTCATAGTCATACATTTTTACATAGTTGCAATAAAAGTGTATGTGCAACGAGGGGCCTTTACTTACCTTCTAAATATCTCATCATAAAGATATGTATTTTTCAATATTATAGTGGCTGATAATATTCCCTTAAATGGGTATACCATAATTTTTTAAAACATGACCCTACTATTGCTAGATTATTCCCAATTTCTCAACATTAGGCAAATTGTGTAAAAACTATATTCACATGTATAATATTTGCTTTCTTTTTGGATTATTTCCTTAGGATGAATTCCTAGTAGGATATGAGCAATTATGGCAGTTGACCCCTGTATTGGTCTGTTTCTGTTTTTTATAACAGAACAACTGAAACTGGGTAATTTATAAAGAAAATGAAATTTGTTTCTTACAGTTTTGGAGGTTGTGGAGCCCAAAGTCTAGGGAACACATCTGGTGAGGGCCTTCTTCTGGGTAAGAACTCTCTACAAGGTCCTGTGATGACCAGGGTGTCACATGGTGAGAATGGGCTGAGCAAGAGAGGTAACCTTCTCACTCACTCTCCTTATAAAACCATGAGAACTATACTCATGACAATCATTAAACCATCAACCCATTATTTTTTGAATGGAGCAATCTATTCACAAGAGCACAGTCCTTGTGATACAATCACCTACTAAAGGCCCCACTTTCCACCACCATAGTAGGGATTAAGTTCCAACATGAGCTTGGGGGGACACTCAAACCACAGCAACACCTCCTGTCAAGTTGCTTTCTAAAAGTACTGTATACAAATGACATCCCACTAGCACTGAGTATGTTTCAGAGCTGCTATATTCTCCTCAGCTCTCTTCTAGTACTTGATTATTTCAATCATAGTACTTTTTGGCTCATTTAATAGATAAAACATGGTATCATTTAGTATCCAATGGTATCTCCTATTTGATTTGTATTTGCTTATCTTCAATTTTAACCAAGGTTGAACATTTTATCTTATATGTATTTATTAAAGGAGTGAATTTTTGTGTGACTTTTCTCTCTTTTTCCCATTTATCTATTGATGCATGCGTGTTTTGGTTTTTGGCCAATTTCTACTTTTTATTTTAAAACTAATATCCCTGCAAATTATTACCTAAAACATTTTCCCCACTATTTGCCTTGCTATTTAATTTTTTGTCAAAATGATGCTTTTGATGTTTATGTGTTTGAATCTATCTTTTCTTTTGTGATTTCTTATAATGCTCTCAAACTTTTAAAGTTGTCTCTTCTCTAGAAACCTGAAAAATATTCAGACCTATGTTTCTACATAACTTGTTAATCTATTTATAATTTATTTTGGCAAATTCTGTGAAGTGCACCTCTAAATTATTTTTCTAAATTTCCAACCATATATACCAACTTCAATGTTTTGGATGGCTCCTTTATGGTATTTGTAATCAGATCTGCAAGTATTTCTGGATTTTCTATTCTATTCCATTGACCAATGTCTTTCTCTATTAGCACATTCTTTATATTATTGTTGCTTATAAATAGGCATTTTGATTGTATCTATAATAGAGTCTGTAATAGTGTAATTTTTATTGTGTCTATAATAGAGTGTAATAGCTCAGGCTGCCATAACAAAATACCGCAGACTGGTAGCTTAAATAACAGAATTATTTTCTCATGGTTCTAGAGCCTTGAAAGTCCAAAATCAAGGTACAAGCCAATTCAGTTCCAGTGAGAGCTCTCCTCCTGGCTGCCTTGTTGTATGCTAATGTGGCATAGAAAGAGAGCGTGACCTCTCTGATGTCCCTTCTTATAAGGACAGTGATCCTTATTCCAAATACAGTCACACTGGGTGTTAAGGCCTCAACATACAAATTTGGAGGAGCCCAATTTATTCCATAGCAGAGTCATATTTCTTAATAAGCATCCAGTCCAATTAAATTCCTGACCCTATAATTTTAGATGCCTGCAGATCATAACAGCCTGCCACAACCCCCAGCAGCTGCTCCTAGTCATCATCTTGGATCGTCCTCCTCAAACCCCACATTGCTGGTCTAGATTCCTGGCACTGTACTCCAACTCCCATGATCTGTCTCTGGCCTCTTTTGATTGTGCCATCCCTATACACCTCACCTGACATTTTTAATCTCAGCAATCCTGCATGGTTCTGATTCTCTAATACGTTCTTCCTTGGAGGTACCTGTGACTTCAGGTGAGAAAATTCAATGAATCATCATCAAGCCAATCCCCAGCTCCCTGCATATCTAGAATTTCTTCTCATGAGATGGGACGTATGATGGCTTCACAATTCACCTTCCAGTTGCATATTGACTCATAATACAAGGCTAAATGACACTTTTATCTCTACCAACCATGATTTATGTTAATATAATAGGCCTGTAAGTCAGGCTTCTTAAATTAGAACCTTAGGATAGGGCTCCCCATATGTAAGGGGTTGCTAAAATCAATGTTATTTGTATCTAATATTCTTTTGCTATGTGTCTCCGACACTGTTCTCTTTCTTTGGATGCTCTTTTACATACCTTCTGGGGAGACTGGTATTCTTCTCACTGTTAGCTTCTATCTGATTGGGCAGACAAGGATGACCTGCTAACTGAGCATGGCATTGTGGTGACAATGACCCTTTCCTTAAGCTTCAGACTCTTCCTGAAAGTTCTGGGGAAAAGTAAGATCCTGTCTTGGAATGAAGGACTTTCTTCAAAAGCTCATTCACTTCCAGAAAACATACCTTGGCCTTTTGTTTTTCATTTTAAGGGATATCCCAAAACAGCAGTTGAGACTACGAGTATTTGGCAGAGACTGTCTTATTTGTCCCTTTATCCCCAGCACTTAATGCAGTGCCTGGCATATAGTAGGTGTTCAACAAATATTTACAAGTAGCAAGAAAAAGTAAGTTCATTTAAACCTGGGAGCTGAGATCAGTTTTTAATTTTATATATTGGGACCATTTGTTGATGTTATGAATGTGTGACCTAGGTACCCCAAGATCATAGGGACAACATTCTGAGTCCCAGGGTCAGTCTTCTAGCAGTTTGGCCAGAAACATGTTTCATAGCAAAAAGTTTTACTAGAAATCTCTGACTAAAATTTAGAAGAGAAGAGACTTATCCATCCTTCCAGACTACAGGCTTTTAATGTAGGTCCAAAGATAGGAAGAAGAATTGTGTCCCATAAAAGAGACAGGAGCAGAGGCTGTGGGTGTTCAAAGAAAGGAGATACTGATATTGATGTTGGGCGTGCATTTTGAAAGGTGGAATGACCTTAGCAGTCATGAAAACACTGGTGATTGGTGATAAGTTTACTTTTGTCTATCCCGCCCAAAACATTGGCTCTTAAAAAAGTTATGGAATTAATATTCCCACCACTGATTTTTGAAACCAGCATCATGTTATTCAGATACACCATAGAAACTGTAACTCAAAGATTCATTCAGGAGTGAATTTGGTGTCAATTCACATCAATTTTCTGTTGTGAGAACTTTCTATTTTACAGTCTCTACCACCTGGAACAGCCTTCTTATGTCTTTCTACTCATTGCTTTTCATCTTAAAATTAATCTTTTGCTCTCAATCTGTACTTTGTAATTTCTCTCATCTTTTATTACTGTTAACCGTTTTAAATCTGTGTGGCTTGAGAAAGTCTATTTGACAGGCATTTAAAAAGTTTTATGGCCAAAGTGGGACACTTTTGGCAGCAAAGCGACACATGCCAGCTACCCAACAGATTGTAGAACATTCTCAGTGCTTTGTTCAGGACTCATAAGGTCCTGAGAACTTGGCAGCACCCTTACCATAAGAGGAAAGAAAGCCCTGAGAATGAAGAGGCAAACAGAAATTCATGGGTATGATACATGTACTCATAAATGTAAAGATGCTGCAATTTATAATTGAGAATTTCATGGGACCAAATAGAGGGAGTGCACTAGCACAGCGCTTCTCAAACTTTAATGTGTTCAGGAATCACCAGGGGATGTTGTTAAATGTAGATTCTGATTCAAAACGTCTGGGATGAGGCCTGAGATTCTGCATTTCTAACAAGCTCCCAGGTGATGCTGATGTTGCCGGTCCATGAATCACACTTTGCGTAGCAGAGTCTGAATAAATGTAATAGGCAATAAAGGCTATTTTGTGATTTATTTATTGCATTCTCTCTGTTCCATGGAAAAATGTGCTGCCATTTATAAAGTTATGGGAAATAAAAGAAAATAAAATAAAGAAAGAAATTGAGGTTAAGGGGGAAAAGTAGGAAAAGAAAACAGTGTAAGGCTGGGAATGTCTATTGACATATGAAATGCAAATCATCATGCCCTGAACAAGTGCTGTAGAAGGAAAAGCATTTCTCTCTGTGCCATTCGAGCAGGTGTGGGGAGTTAGCTCATTGTGGTTTTCATTTGTATTTCCCTAATGATTAGTGATGTTGAGCATTTTTCTTGTACCTGTTGGCCATTTGTATGTCTTCTTTTGAGAAATGTCTATTCAGGCCCTTTGCCCATGTTTAAATTAGGTTATTTGTTTTCTTGCTATTGAATTGTTTGAGTTCCTCATATACTTTGTATATAAAGTCCTTATAAATGTATACTTTGTAAATATTTTTTCCCATGCTGTAGGTTGTCTCTTCACTCTGTTGACTGCTTTCTTTGCTGTGCAGAAGCTTTTTAGTTTGATGTAATCCCATTTGTCTATTTTTGCTTTTATTGCCTGTGCTTTTGGGGTCATATTAAAAAAATCATTGACCACACCAAGGCCATGGAAGATTTCCTGTGTGTTTTCTTTTAGTAGGTTTACAGCATCAGGTCATACATTTAAGTCTTTTATCCATTTTGAGTTGCTTTTTGTATATGGTGTGTGATAGGGGTCTGATTTCATTCTCATGCATGTGGATATTCAGTTTTCCCAGCACCATTTACTGAAGGGACAATTCTTTCTGACTACGTTCTTGGCACCTTTGTTGAAAATCGGTTGGTTGAAAATGCATGAATTTCTTTCTGGGCTCTATTCTATTCTATTGGTCAATGTGTTTGTTTTTATGCCAGTATCATGCTGCTTTGATTGCTATAGCTTTGTAGCATATTTTGAAGTCAGGTAGTGTGATGCCTCCAGCTTTGTTCTTTTTGGTCAAGATTGTTTTGGCTATTTGGGGTCTTTTTTGTTTCGTATGAATTTTAGGATTTTTTCTATTTCTGTGAAGAATGTCATTAGGTATTTTGATAGGGATTGCATTGAATCTGAAGATTGCTTTGGGTAGTATAAACATTTTAACGATATTCTTTCAATCCATGAACACAGGATATTATTCTATTTATTTGTGTCTTCAGTTTCTTTCATCAATGTTTTATAGTTTTCAGTATACAGATCTTTCACCTTCTTGGTTAAATTTATAAGTATTTTATTTTATTTTTTGTAGATATTGTAAATGTGATTGCTTTCTTGGTTTCTTTTTCAGATTGTTCACTATTGGCATATGGAAACACTACTGAATTTTGTATGTTAATTTTGTATCCTGCAATTTTACTGATTTCATTTATCAGTTCTAACAATTTTTTGGTGGAGTCTTTAGGTTTTTCTAAACATACTATCATATCATCTGCAAAAAGGGTCAAGTTAACTTTTACCTTTCCAATTTGGATGCCTTTTATTTCTTACTTTTGCCTAATTGTTCCGTCTAGGACTTCCAGTACTATGTTAAGTAGAAGTGGGGAAGGGGGTATCTTTGTCTTGTTCCTGATGTTAGAGGAAAAGCCTTCAATTTTTCCCTTGTGAATATGATGTTAGCAGTGGGTTTCTCATATATGGCCTTAACTGCATTAGGGTGCATTCCTGATATACCTAATTTGTTCAGAGGTTTTAATCAGAAAAAGACATTGAGGGCTGGCCCAGTGGCGCACTGGAGAGTGCGCCGCTTGGGAGTGGGGCAGCGCTCCCGCCGAGGGTTCGGATCCCATGTGGAGACCAGTTCCCGCTCACTGGCTGAGCGTGGTGCGGGCGCAACACCGAGGGTTGCGATCCCGTTGCCGGTCCCCGGTACGGGCGCGACAACGAGGGTTGCGATCCCGTTACTGGTCAGTAAAAAAGACAAAAAGGAAAAAAAAAAAAGACATTGAATTTTGTCAATACTTTTTCTGCATATATTGTGATGATCATATAATTTTTGTCCTTTATTCTGATACTGTGATATATCACATTTATTTATTTACATATATTGAGTCATCCTTGCATTCCTAGGATGAATCCCACTTGATCATGGTGAATAACATTTTTAATGTGCTGTTGAATTTGGTTGCTAGTATTTCATTAAAGACTTTTGCATCTATGTTCATCAGGAATATTGGCCTCTAATTTTCCTTTTTTGTAGTGTTTTTAGCTTTGGTATTAGGGTAATGCTGACTTCATAAAATGAGTTTGGAAGTATTCACTCCTCTTCGATTTTTTTGAAAAGTTTGAAAAGGATCGATATTAGTTTTTCTCTAAATGTTTAATAAAATCAGCAGTGAAACTATCAGGTTGCTGATGGGAAACTTGATTACTGATTCAATCTCCTTACTCATTATTGATCTGTATTAGTTTTTTGTTGCACTTAACACAACACCTGAAACTAGGTAATATATAAAGATACAAAATTTATTTCCTATAGTTTTGGAGGCTGGGAAGTCCAAGGTCAAGGGGGCACATCTGGTGAGGGTATTCTTGGTGGGAACTCTACAGAGTTCCATAGTGACCAGGATGTCACATGGTGAGAATGGCAAGAGTGTTTATATGTACTCACTTGCTTTCCTTACAAAGCCACCAGAGCCATTCCCTGATAACCCATTAAGCCATTAACCCATTAATACATGAATGGATTAATTATCACAATTCAATCACCTCCTAACGGCCCCTTCTTTCAAATGCCATATTGGAAATTAAGTTTCAACATGAGCTTTGGAGAAGACAAACATCTACCCCATAGCATGGTCTATTCATGTTTTCTATTTCTTCATAAATCAATTATTGGTAAGTTGAATGTATCAAAAAAATTATCCATTCCTTCTAAGTTATCCAATTTGTTGGCATATAATTATTCATAATAGTCTCATAATTCTTTGTATTCCTGTGAAATCAGTTGTCATGTCTCCTTTTTCAGTTTTGTTTTTCTTTACTTGAGTCTTCTTTTTTCTTAGTCTAGCTAAAGATTTGTTGATTCTGTTTATCTTTTCAAAAAATCAATCCTTAGTTTTGTTGATTTTTTCTATTGTTTTTCTAGCCTCTATTTCATTCATTTCTGCTCTAATCTCAATTATTTTTTGCCTTCCATTAACTATGGGCTTAGTTTGTTCTTGTTTTTGTAGTTCATTGAGGTGCAGCATTAGGTTGTTTATTTGAAGTCTTTCATTATTTTTGGTGTTTATGGTTACAGACGTCCCTCTGGAAACTGCTTTTGCTGTATCCTAAAGGTTTTGGTATATTGTTTCCATTTTCATTCATCTCAAGAAATTTTTTAATTTCCTTTTAAATTTATTCATTGATCCACTGATTGATCAGGAGCATGTTGTTTAATTTCCACATGTTTGTAAATTTTCTAAAGTTCCTCCTGCTATTGACATCTAGTTTTATACCATTGCCTTAGTCCATTTTTGTTGCTTATAACAACATACTTGAAACTGAGTGATTTATAAAGAGAACAGAATTTATTGCTTATAATTTCAGAGGCTATGAAATCCAAGTCCAGGGAACACATTTAGTGAAAGCCTTTGTGGTGGTGATAGTAATGGCAGGGTATCACATCATGAAATGGCAGAGCAGAGAGAGCAAGAGCAGAGAGGTAGCTCCTCATGCACTCTCCTTTTACAGCCCTCAGAACCATGTCCATGACCACCATTATTAATCCATTCACTACTGCATTTTCCTGAAATCTAATCACCTCTTTAAGGCCTCACCTTTCAATTACCATAAAAAGATTTCCCATGCTCAACAGCTAACAGTGGGGATTAAGCCTCAATGAGGTTGGGGACATCCAGTCTACAGCAACCATCATGGTCAGAAAATATATTTGATATGATTTAAATCTTCTTAAATTTGTTAAGACTTGTTTTGTGGCTTAACATATGATCTATCCTGGAGAATGCTCCATGTGCAGTTGAGAAGAATGTGTATTCTGTGGCTATTGAGTGGAATGTTTTATATATGTCTGTTAGGTCCATTTGGTTTAAAGTGTTGTTTAAGTCCAATGTTTTCTTATTTATCTGTGTAAATGATCTATCCATTGCTGAAAGCGGAGTATTGAAGTCTCTTGCTATTAATGTATTGCAGTCTATCTTTCCCTTCCGATCTATTAATATCTGCTTTATGTATTTAAGTGCTCTGATGTCAGGTGCATATATAATTGTTATATCCTCTTGATGAATCTACCACTTTATTACACAATGATATTCTTTGTCTCTTTTTACAGATTTTGACTTAAAGCCTATTTTATCTGATACAAGTATAGCTACTCTTGCTCTCTTTTGGTTACCAGTTGCATGGAATATATTTTTCCAACCCTTCACTTTCAGTCTGTGTGTTTCCTTACAACTGACATGAGTCTCTTATAGACAATATATAGTTGGGTCCTTTTTTAAAAATCCATTCAGTCACTCTGTTGTTTTGTTTAGAGAATTTAATCTATTTACTTCTAAGGTGATTATTGATAAGTAAGAGCTTACTACTACCATTTTGTTCATTGTTTTCCAGTTGTTTTGTAGATCCTTTTTTCCTTTCTTCTCTTGCTGTCTTTCTTTATGGTTAAGTGATGTTCTCTAGTGGCATATTCTGATTTTTTGCTTTTTATTTTTTGTGTATCCACTATAGGTTTTCTTTTTGTGGTTACCCTGAGGCTTACAAAAAAATCTTGTAACAGGTTATTTTAAGTTAATAAAACTTAATTTTGATCACAAAAAACTCTACAGTTATAATTCACTCCCCTCACCCACATTTTGAATTTTTGGTGGCTGGCTGGTATGGGGATCAGAATCCTTGACCTTAGTTTTATCAGCACCATGTTCTCCCAAGTAAGCACATTTTGAATTTTTGGTGTCACAACTGAAATCTTTTTATCTTGCATATTCCTTAACAAATTATTATGGCTATTATTATTTTAATAGTTTTGTCTTTTCACCTTCATACTTTAAGTGACTTACACACCACCATTACAGTATTAGAGTGTGTTTTACCAGTGAGTTTTATATTTTCATATGTTTTCATGTTACTCATTTGTGACCTTTTATTTCATCTTGAAGGACTCCCTTAGTACTTCTTGTAAGACAGGTCTGTTGATGATTAACTCCTTTACCTTTTATTTGTCTGGGAAAGTCTATATCTTTCCTTCATTTTGAAAGTACTTTTCTCTATATCTTTTCCTTCATTTCTGGTTAATTTTGGTTGGCATTTTTTATATTTCATCCCACTCTCTTGGCCTGTAAAGTTTCTGCTGAGAAGTCTGCTGCTAGTAATATTGGAATGACCTTATATGTGATATTAATCTTTTCTCTCGCTGCTTTCAGGACCCTCTTTTTGTCTTTGACTTTTGACTGTTTGATTATCATTTGCCTTGGGGTAGTCTTGTTTGGATTGAATCTGATTGGAGACCTTTGACCTTCCTGTACGTGGATATTTACATCTTTCTCAAGATTAGGAAAGTTTTCTGTTATTATTTCTTTAAATGAGCTTTCTACCCTTTATATTTTTCTTCTTTTTAAACTCTTATGACCCAAACATTTGTTCTTTTGATTCTGTCCCATAAATTCTGTAAGTTTTCTTCTTATTTTTTAAAATTTTTTCTCCTATGACTGTATATTTTCTAATAAACTGTCTTCAAGTTTGCTGATCCTTTTGTGAAAGCTGTCAGAATCAAAATGGGGTCACATGTGTTAAAAAACCCTGACAAATAGAGCTAGGGAAGGCTATGAAGGGGAGGGTTTCTCATGCATGTACACTTGATAATAAGAAAGAACTCTGTAAAACCACAACCTTGCACAAAGGCTATCACAATCTTACACAAAAAAAATAATTCTGTGGGGACATCTGCCCAGCAACTACCTGTCCAACTTTGCAGACTGGTGTCATCCTTGTTACTATTTCTTGTAGTCAAGAATAATTATCTCAAACAATTATGTGATCCTCCATATATTTCCTTTGAAAATTTTTGTCTTCTTTTATCTCCCTGAATACACACATAGTTTACTATGGCATGTGTATTCCCATTGCAATGTTCTATTCCTAAATTAAATTCATTATTCTTTTAGAGGGCCTCTCTCTGTCTGTTATTTAGGTTGATGCATTCTTCTGCTTGATCAATTCTGCTGTTGCATTTTTCATTTCATTCATTGTATTTTTTAACTCCAAGATTTCCCTTTGGTGTTTTAAATTATTTCAGTCTCTCTGTTAAATTTCTCATTCTGGTCACTTATTTTTTTTTCTCATTTTGTTTTACTTTCTTAAAGTTTGCTGAAGTTCTTTAAAACAGTTGTTTTAAATTCTTTGTCAATCAGATCATGTATCTCCATTTCTTTAGGGTCAGTCACTGGCACTTTATTTTGTCTCTCTGATGATGTCATGTTTCCCTGATTTTTCTTGATCCTTGTGGCTATGCGTCAATGTCTGTGCACTTGAAGAAGTAGGTACTTATTCTAATCTTTGAATACCTTCTTTGTTTTGGGAAAACTCTTCAACAGTCAGCCCATCCAGAAATTATGGGCAGGATGTCTGGCATGGTCCCAAGCCCAGGGTCATAGCATTTGGGTGAGGCACTGGTGTAGGCCTGAAGCCCAGAGCCCACTACAGCCAGAAGGGTGCTGAGACATACCTGGACCCCAGAGCTGCTCTGGCCTGCCTGCTGCTTAGGGCTGTCCGGAGCCTGGGGCCACTGAAGTTGGCCTAATGTTGGGGCAGGCTATAAATAGAGTCTATCACACAAGCCTCAAGCCTGGGACTACATGGTTCTACCTGTCATTGGGAAGGATCTGGAAGCTCAGTCCATGAGTACTGGCTTGGAGTCTGGGGCCATGAGAGTCTGCCCAGTGCCAGGATTTACTTTGGTGGGCTCAGTGTTGGGTTCTCAAGCAAAGTCCTGTGCTCACTTTCCTCTTTTTCTCCCAGGCCGATGATATCTTTCTCCATGCTGTGCTGCCTAAGTTTGGGGGAGGTGTGATATGGTAATGTGAAACTCTCCTTTCTACTCTCTAAGCATCTTTTCTTATTATTGTTATGCAGCCAGGTACTGTAATTTCTCACCTGGTTTCCTTAGTTCTTGCGAAGGTATTTTTGTATGTGGAGTACACTAACATTTATAAAGCAAATGTATTTCACAGGGCCTAGTTTCCAAAGTCCTGTAGTTTCAGGTTTAGCCTAACTTCTTAAAATTACATATAGAAATGTTAACCTTGCAAAAGACAGGAAACTTTCCCCAGGCTAAAGTCTCTGTTGAAGATAAGAATCATAACACAGCAAAATTGCTGGCTCAAAGGGTAGATGTCCTTGGTGCAGGTTAACCTTACTTAATTGTTATGTAAATGTACTAAGGAAATTGCTGTAGGGAAAGAAAATGTTTGCTAAGAACAAGCTTTTGTTAGTGGATCGACTTAAACTTTTGCAAATTGCATTATGGAATGTTACTTTGTTATTTCACTGATGTTACCAGCTTCTGTTGTTAAACTATACTTAACCATAACCCCATCTATGTTGCTTTTCTATAACTTTCTGATTTGTAGAATAAATACTGAGACAGAACCCCAGTTCAGTGTTAATTTCCCAAAGGAGGAATGCCTCTGTCTTGTAGGCTCTGGGAAATTAACACCTTCAAGATGTCTCACTGCTCAGGAGAGATAGGCTTTGAGTAATCCTTTGCATCTCTGTCACCCAGGGGAAGAGAGGTGACAAATCCGTGTAAGGCAAAGCAACATTTATACATGAATAATTGTTCTAACTGATGTTTCTGTGAAGGGATAATCAGCGGACAGACTCATTTGTCATCTTGCTCCATCCCTTCTTCCTCTCTCTGTGCTTCTTAATGACCAGAATAAAATTAAAAACTTGATCTGTTACAAATCTCACAGTGTTTGTGAGATGAAACTTTCTCAGTGCTCAGCAGAAGCAAGTGGCACTGAACACCAGGAGCATAATTTCTTGTGGGTAACCCCACAGGAGGTCCCAGGTAAAGCAGTGAACAACATCCTTCACCATGTCCTAAGAGGAAATAGGGTTGTAAACTCTTGGTTGTGATTTTTTAAAATAATGTACACATCCATGTAGGCTGATGGCATAGTGCCAAAGCTTAGTTATATAGCTTTCTGATGCTCTGGCTTGTTTCAAGGACAAGAATTTAGGATCTCTAAGGCGAGTGGACTTTATATCCTTCAGTACAGATTATTTATGTAGAAATAAATCAGATATACATGTCCAGTTCAGAAAAAAAAAGTATGTAACAAGATAGGTAAGAAGATATGAATGAGATAGTTCCTATTGGTCCAGAGCTTTTGTTAATGCCTCAAAACTGAGGACAAGTCCTCCAAGATTTGCTAAGTCATAGACTAATTGATCTTCCAATTATTTACCCTATTACCAATTCCCAGAATACATCCAAGAAGGCTAGAGAGTCACTAGTGTGATCTTTGAAGGGAATTTACAGAAAAGAAGATAAATGTTGCATTTTCCCCTCCCATGGTGAGGGATGGGGGTTTTCTCTTACCCAGCCAAATTTGGAGTCTCAGGAGAAGCACTTGGTGAGGTACTGCTTCCTAAAAAAGGTGTCACAGACTCTCATAGACATACCTAATGCTGTGTGTTTTAAGTAATAGCATGCTGATAAATATTTAACTTGCTCTCCCAAAGCAGGGGGGGAGGGCCCTGATTTGTAGTATTTTGCTAATTTCTGTACTGTAAATGTTCCCATTATGGTCAATCTCAAGCTACACACCTGAAGTCACTGATGCAAAGTTGAGAAAAGATGTGGACAATCATCTCTCAGTTCTACAACACCACTAATTTTGGGTAAACCCCACGTTGTTACAGTAATGGCCCCCAAATGAATAAAAATTCCCTGAATCCACGCTTTTTTGTAGACACCTCTTGTGTTAGTCTGTGTCTCTTGCTTATAACAAAATACCTGGAACTAAGTGATTTATAAAAAAAAATTTTATTGCTTACAGTTTCTGAGGCTGGGAAGTCCAAAGTCCAAGGAACACATCTGGTAGTGGCAACAGTGACCCAGGGGTCTCACATTACAAGATGGTAGAAGCAGAGAGAGACTAACGTCCTCATTTATTCTCCCTTTAAAACCCTCCAGATCACACCCCTGACCACCATTGTTAATCCATTCACTACAGCATGGTCCTACAATCTAATCACCTCTTCAGGGCTCCACTTTATAATTCCCATAATAGGATATTCCACCCTCTAAACACTGTCACAGTGGGGGTCAAGTTTTGGGGGAACACAATCCAAGGCACCTCCCACACTATCTCTGGGCTTAATTATGTGACTTTCTTTCAGAAATGGGAAATCAGGAAGCATGACACAAGCAGGAGCTTAGAAAGTGCTTGTGCTTTAGGGCTTTCCCTCTTGAAATGCTACATCATGTGAAAAATTCTGGGATAGCCTGCTTGAGGATAAGAGATCACTTGGACACATGTGGCCCAGACAACAACCAGCACCAACTACCAGACATATAACTGAAGTCATTTTAGACCATCCAGCTTCAGTCACATTACCAGATGATTATAGTTGCATGAGTTACCACAGACCAAAGCAGCAGATAAACCTCCCATCTAAGCCCATCCCAAATTGCTGACTCACAAAATTTTGAGCAAATAAAGTGATTGGATTTTTTTGACCTACTAAGTCCTGGAGTGTTTTAACCTACTAAGTTTTTATGCAGCAATAGATAACTGATAGACCCCACACATGTCGCTAGGAGTTTGGGATGCACATGAGTATTGATGCTAGTAGAGTAGCGCATGATGGCATGGCGTGGAGAGAAGGGCCAGTATGAGGTCAAAGTACACTGCCACCTTTTGGCAAGAAAGGTCAAGTATTTGCCATGAAGGGGATCTTTGAAAGGACCTGCTGGGGCAAAGGGTCTTCATGAAAAGAGGCTGTGGCAGTCCCCTGGAAGCAAGAGATGAGGGTGTATTGTGAAAGAGGTCTTCCAGAAAGCTTATTGTCCACATCTGAAGGAAGATATAGTGTGATAGCTTTTCTCAATACACTTCATGAAAGAGGGTTTAGATGCCTAACAAGACAGAGAGTATTCAACAGTCAAGAGACAGATGAACAATACCAACCTTAAACGCTCTTTTCTCCATTCCTTCCTTAGAGGAGCCCCTGGTGGGAATAGAATAAAGCTGTTTAATGGAATACTATTCAGCTATAAAAAAAGAATGAAATCCTGTCATTTGTAGCAACACGGATGAGCCTGGAGGACAGTATGTTAAGTGAAATAAGCCAGGAACAGAAAGAAAAATACTGCACATTCTCACTCATATGTGGAATCTAAGATAGTTGATTTCATAGAAATAGAGAGTAGAACAGCAGTTACCAGAGGCTGGGAATGGTAGAGGGGAGAGTGGCATAGGGAGAGGTTGGTCGGTGGCTACAGAATTACAGCTAGATAGGAAGAATAAGTTCTAGAGTTCTATAGCACTGCAGGGTGACTGCAGTTAACAATTTATTGTATAATTTCAAATAGCTAGAATAGAGGATTTTAAATGTTCCCAACACAAAGAAATGTTTGAGGTGATAGATATGCTAGTTACCCTGATTTGATCATTACACATTGCATACATTTATCCAAATAGCACATTGTACCCCATAAATATATACAACTATTAAATATTTATTATATATTTATGTCTCAATTAAAATAATTTTTAAAAAACAATTTAAAAATGAATAAAGCTGTTTGCTGTTTGTATTGTATCAAATTCAGCCAGTTCCATAACTTGGTTACATTTGCATTTAAAGAACTCTGAAATGATATTGTATGCATAATGAATGGCTGATAAACACTCAACAAAAATTAAATAATATTATTGTTATCCACTTATTCATTCATTCATTCAATAAATATGAATTAGGGTTAATTTCTGCCAGGCAAGTGTAGAATCTAAGAATTCAGCAATGAATAATATAAAGTTTTACCTTTACAGAGCTTTCATTCTAGTGTTAGGGACAGATAAAACAGATAAATATATAATCAAGTACCAGTGGGAAGTGCTAAGATAAAAAATAAAGCAGAGTGATGGATAAAGAGTGATTAGTTCTGGGAGGACTATTTTAGATAAAGTGGCCAGGCAAGATTTCTCTATGCAGATGAAATTTATAGAAGCCTATATTGTGAGATGTTTACAATGACATTTATATAGCAATTTCAGGTTATGCAAGTTTTCACATATATTCTCTTACTCACCTCTTGAAACAACCCTTTGAAGTGGGCAGGAGTGCAGGCCTCAGAGCAGCTTCTTTTATAGATGAAGAAAATGCAGGCCCGAGAACAACTTTCCTGGCAGAAAATTTTGAAGCCAGGATTGGAATGCAAGCTGCCCTAGTCCATTGCTCTATAAGCTGCCGGGGGTGGAGAAGGTTCCCACGGAACTGCTGTCAAGTGAAGTGATGATCACTGGAAGTTGACCGTAGGACTCAAGGACCTAGTCTCCTAGGCCCAGCCTTTAACCTGGCATTCATCTGTGAATTAGGCACCAACACACATATTCTGTCTTGGTTGCTCTAGAGAAAACTAAGACCATGCAATTATAACTAGGGGAAACACCAACTCACAATTAAGTGGTAGGGGGAAAGGCCTGTACAATCCTTTTGAAAAATAAAGTCCCATGCTGAGACAACATTGTTTAATCTTTAGAATTTTAGATAAATCTGATTTTAACTCACTATAACAGTGTGGACTCTAATTGGCCAGGAACATTACAAAAACCTTTTGTCTAAGCAAAAGCCTCCTGGTGATAATGACAGGGGCATAGAAAATCCCTCTTCTGAAATTATCCCTCAATATAACAGATCTCTGGCACTGAATGCTGCCCTGTCAATGCATGGGTGGCTTCCAACAGTTCAAATAATGAACTTTCACTTTGATGCTCTTCATTTCACACAGTTGTTTGAGCACCTGGTTAAAGCATACTTTTTTGTTTAGATTTTTTAAAGTGCTGATTCTAACAAGCTGTATCATATGAATACTTCATCATCTCAATCCAAATGCAATTACCGGAAACTGGCATCTCAGATTTGTTTTGTTTTGTTTGGTTGTTTTTGTTGTTGTTGTTGTTTTTGTTTTTGTTTTTAACTGTGCTTGGATTTTAGAGAAAAGGTATAAATGCTAAGTAAAGTAACTAATAATTAGTAACTTAATTAGTAATTTAAATATGCACACTCAAACATACAAACACACTCCAAACAACTTTCACACCAGCTCATAGGGCTGCTTATTAAAGTTTCAGGAATGTTATATGCCAGTTGAAGGTCACACTGGTGACTTGAAATTGGCCAGGGTGCAAGTATTTACACTACAGAAACAGGCAAACACTACGAATCAGAGTTTATTCCCCCAAGAGCATAGTTTAAACTTTAACGTTAACCAGCATACCACTGATTATGGTCCTAGGTTAGGACCAGAGTCTGTCAAATCTTTCTCTCTGTCTCTCTCTACAAATAGATACATCTCTATCTATATATATAGATATTTATCTCTATATATATGTATAAGGGATATATATGTACACATGGTACTTACAAGGGTACTTCCAAAAGTTTGCAGAAAATGAAATTAAAATAATACAAATCCTTCCATGAACTTTTTGAAGACCCCTATATGTGTGTATGCACACACACACACACACACACTCATTTCTACAGTTTCAGGTAATATAAGCCAATATATAGAATAATTTCAAGAAGGCATTGTAACACACTCAACAATTAGAGAAAAATTATTTGATTATCTATACTTTCTCAAGCAAGACAATTCATGAAATTTTTGTATACTTTTTAATTTTTTCTTTTGGAGTAATTACAGGTTAACTGGAAGTTGCAAAGTTAGTATAGAGAGATCAAATGTACTCGCCAACCAATTTCCCCCAGTCATTATATCTTACATATTATCATACATAATTTTAGCACAATATCAAAACCAGAGATATAACACTAGTACAATGTGTGTGTATAAACTTATGTCACTTGCTGGATCATATGGTAAGTTTATGTTTAGTTAAGAAATCACCAAACTGTTTTCCAGAATAGCTGCACAACTTTACATTCTTACCAGCAATGTGTAAGGGATCTACTTCCTTTGCATCCTTTTTGACATTTAGAATTTTCACTATTTTTTTAATTTTACCTCTTCTAATAGATGTGTAGTGATATCTAATTGTAGCTTTAATTTCATTTCCCTAATGTCTAGTGATGTTGAACATGTTTTCATGTGTTTATTTTCCATCCATATATCCAATCTGATACAATGTCTCTTCATGCCTTTTATCCATTTTCCAACCAGATGGTCGTTGTTTTTCATTGTTGAGTTTAGAGAGTTCTTTATAATAATTTAGATACTAGCCCACTGTCAGATATGTAGTTTGTAAACATTTTCTTTCAGTCTGTAGCTTGTCATTTCATCCTCTTAACAAGATCTCTCATGGAGCAAAGGTTTTTAATTTTGATGCGGTCTAATTTATCAAATTTTCTTTTTCTTGATCATGCTTTTGGTGTTTAGTCTGAGAACTCTGCCTAGACCTAGGCCCTGAAGATTCTCTCCTATGTTTTCTTCTAAAAGTTTTATAGTTTTGCATTTTACATTTAAATCTATGATCTACCTGAAGTTAGTTTGTGTATAAGATATGAGCCTTAGATCAATGTTCATTTTTTGCCTATGGATATACAATTGCTCCAGCACCATTGGTTGAAAAGACTATCCTTTTTCCATTGAATTGCTTTTGCAACTTTGTTAAAAATAAGTTGGCCATACTTGTGTGGGACTATTTCTGAGTTCTCTCTTCTGTTTTATTGATTTATGTGTGGCTCCCTCTGCCAATACCATGAAGTCTTGATTACTGTAGCTATATAGTAAGCTTTAATATCAGATAGAGTGATTCCTTCCACTTTACTCTTCTTTTTAAAAATTGTTTTAACTATCTAGTTATTTTGCCTTTCCATAAGAATTTTTATAACTATCTAGTTATTTTGTCTTTCCATAAAAATTTTTAAATAATCGTGCATATATCTACAAAAAAATTTTGCTGAGATTTTGATATAAATTACATTAAATGTATATCAATTTGGGAAAAAATTGACAACTTTTACTATGTCAAGTCTTCCAGACCATAAATGTGGTATATCTCTGCTCATTTAAATCTTTGATTTCCTTCATGCGCGTTTGATAGTTTTAAGCATACAAGTCCTGTACATGTTTTGTTAGACTTACTTGTAAGTATCTTGGGTTTTGTTTTGTTTTGAGTGATTGCAAATGGTGCTTTTAATTTTGGCTTCCACATTTTCTTTGCTAATATATAGGAAAATGATTTTTTGTATGTTAATCTCGTATTCTGCAAAGTTGCTGAACTCAATTATTAGTTGTAGGAGTTAAGCGAGATTTTTGTTTTCATTTTTATTAGATTCCTTAGGTTTTTCTATATAGAGCATTATGGCATCTGCAAACAGAGAGTTTTCTTTTTTCCTTTTGATCTGTTTTTTTTTTTTTTAAATTTGCATTTCTTGTCTTATTGTGCTGACTAGAACTTCCAGTAGTATGTTGAAGAGCAATTGGGAAGAGTAGTCATCTTTGCGTTGTTCCCAGTTTTAGGGGGAACACATTTGGTTTTTCATCATTAAGTATAATGTTAGCTCTAGAGTTTTTGTTTGTTTCAAGTCTGACTATAATTGTGGATTTGCCTATTTCTTCTTTCAGTTTTTGTTTTTCATATTTTGCAGCTCTGTTGTTAGGGGCATACACAATTAGAATAAAGAGGTGGACTGACCCTTTTATCATTATGTAATGTCCTTCTCTGTCCCTGGCAATTTTCTTGGCTCTGAAGTCTACTTTATCTGACATGACTATAGCCTTTCCTGCTTTCTTTTTGTTACTTTCTGCATAGCATGTCTTTTCCTACCATTTTACTGTCACCTTACACACATCATTTCATTTGAAGTGAGTTTCTTGTAGTTGGGGAATGTTTTTTATACACTTTGCAAATATCTTTCTTTTAATCAATATATTTAGATAATTTATATTTAATGTAATCATTGGTATGTTAAGGCTTAAGTCTGCCATTTTATTTTTTGTTTTATGCTTTTAATCTGTTTTTCTGTTTTTATTTTCTGCCTTCTTGTATTTTACTTGAACATATTTTAGAATTCCACGTCAATTTATCAATAGTATTTTTGTGCTGATCTCTTTGTATAGCTTTTTAGTTGTTGCTGTAGGTTTACATTATATATAAATAATGTGTTACAGTCTATTAATGTCAACTTTTTACCAGTTTGAGTGAAGCGTAGAAACCTTACTGCCTTTTATGTCTTTTTACTCTCCCCCATTTATAATGTAATTATCTTAAATATTTCCTTTACATACACTAAGGACCAAATTAAAGATTGTTATTATTTTTATTCAAGTGTCAAACATAACTTAGAAAACTCAAGAAGGGTAAGAAGGTTTATTTTATTTACTCATATTTTTGCTCTTTCCAAGTTTTTTCTTCCTTCTCGATGTTCCAACATTCCTTCCTTTATTATGTCTTCTGTTTACATAACTTCCTTTAGCTATTCTTTTAGGGTAGGTTTGCTGGCAACAAATTTTCCTTGTTTTTAATCACCAGAAAATATCTTTATTTACTCTTCATTCCTGAAGGATAGAAGATATAAAATTCTGGATCAAAGAAATTCCAGCACTTAAAAAGTGTTGTGCCGCTTCCTTTCGGTCTCTGTAGTTTTTGATGAGAAATCTGCTGTCATTCAAATTGTTTTCCTCCTATGGGTAATGTGTCATTTGTCTCTGGCTGCTTTCAAAATTTTTAGTTTGTATTTTGTTTGTAGAAGTGTGACTCTGATATATCTGAGCATGGATGCCTTTGAGTTTATCCTATTTGGGGTTCAATGAGCTTCTTCAATACTTAGGTTTATGTTTTTTTGCCAAATTTGGAAAATTTTAAGCCATCATTTCTTTGAATACTTTTTCAACTTCTCCTTTTAGGGCTTTAATGACACAAATATTAGATCTTTTGTTACAGTTGCCCATGTCTCTGAGGCTATGTTCATTTATTTTCAGTCCATTTCCTCTTTGTTGTTTGGATTAGATAATTTCTATTGTTCTATCTTCAAGGTCACCAACTTTTTCTTCTGCCCTCCTGTCCATTTTGCTGCCAGGCCTATCCACTAAGATTTTTATTTCAATTACTGTATTTTTATTTCTAAAATTTTAATTTGTTACTAAGGGAAAATATAGGTGAAACACTTCAGCAGTTAGGTCAGGGCACAGGCTTTATGAACATGAGCCCAAAAGCACAAGCAGCAAAAGAAAAAATAAACAAATGGGACTATAACAAACTAAAAAGTTTCTACACAGCAAAGGAAACAATCAGCAGAGGGAAAAGACAACCCACAGAGTGGGAGAAAATTTATGCCAACTTTGCATCCGACAAGGGACTAATATACAGAATATACATAGAACTCAAGCAATTATACAGTAAAAAAATAAATGACCCAATTTAAAAAACGGGCAAAGGAGCTGATTAGACATTTTTCAAAGGAAGACATACGAAAGGCCAACAGAAATGAAAAAATGCTCGACATCACTAGTCATCAGGGAAATGCAAATTAAAACCACATTGAGATACCACCTCACTCCACTTAGACTGGCTATAATCAAAAAGATGGTGAATAACAAATGCTGGTGAGGGTGTGGAGAGAAGGGAACACTACTGCACTGTTGGTGGGAATGTAAATTAGTACAACCACTTTGGAAAACAATTTGGAGGTTTCTCAAACAACTGCAGATAGATCTTCCATATGATCCAGCAATCTCTCTTCTGGGTATATACCCAGAGGAATGGAAATCGTCATGTCGAAGGGGATACCTGCACTCCCATGTTTATTGCAGCTCTGTTTACAATAGCCAAGATATGGAACCAACCTAGATGTCCATTAACAGATAAGTGGATAAGGAAACTGTAGTATATATACACTATGGAATACTACTCTGCCATAAAAAAGAATGAAATACTCCCATTTGCAACAACGTGGATGAACCTCAAGAAATTTATGTTGAGTGAAAGAAACAAAGCACAGAGGGATAAATACTCACTCATTTGTGGGAGCTAGGAAAGAAAGGAAGGCAGGAAAGAAAGACCACAGTAGTGCCATGATCCAACAGAGGGAGGGAACATTCCTAGGGCTACAAATTGGAGTGGAGGGGAGAGGGGGACAGGGAGGGAGGTTGGGGGATAATTGGGAGGAGACAAAGGGTACAAAAGCAAGTTTTGGTAATGGGTATGTCCCCAATATGAATCTGGCCCCCACATCATGGGCAGGAGGGGGGACGATCAGCTTTGTATCTCATGAATATTCAAAGTAAATAAATAAATAAACAATTAAATAATAATGTAATTTTAATTTGGTATTTCATATATTCTATATTAATGCTGAAATTTTCCATATATTTGCTGAGATGTTCTCTTTTTTTTTCATTTGTTTCAAGCATGTTCATAATTTCCCATGATTGCTTATTGAAGCATTTTTGCGATGACAGCTTTAAAATCTCTGTCAGATAGTTCTAACGTCTGGTCATTTTGGTGTTAGCATCTGTTGATTGTGTTTTCTTATTGAGTTTGAGATCTTCTGGTTCCTGGTATGACAAGTTATTTTCAACTGAAACTTGGACATTTTGGAAATTATGTTGTAAGACTCTGAATCTCATTTAAATATTGTGTTTTAGCAGGCTTCCTCTGATACCTCTCCAGTGGGTGAAAGGGTGTTACCTCGTTACTGCTGGGAAGGGGTGGAAGTCCAGGTTCTCCATTCAGCCTCCTCTGAGCCCTGGGTGGAAGAGGCTTCTTGTTATTCCTGGGCTGGGACAGAGGGCCAGGAATGCAGGTGATGAGAAACAGCAGGAGAGAAATGGAGAGCAGAGTCACTACCCTTCATTAGGTCCTAACACTTCCCAACCAGCTGGCGAAGTTCTCAATATGTAGTTACTTGAGACAACTTAAATATTCAACAGCAGGACAGTGGATAATTAATTGTGACATATTTATACAATTGAATACTATGCACCAATGACTATGAATGAATAACAGTAACATGCATCAACACGGATAAATCTCAAGAACATAATGTAGCAATTAAAAAGCAAGTCACAGAAGAAAACGTAAAGCTTGAAAAAAGGCAAAACTAAGCAAAGTACTTTTTAGGGATACCTGAATGGGAGCAAATGAAAAGCTGCAAGGAATAATAAGGGAATGATTAACAAAATTGGAGATAATTGTTGATTCCAAAAGAAGTGGGGTAGGACTGCGGAGAGGTACACAGAAGTCTTCAAAGGTATCAGAACTGTTCTGGTTAAGCAGTTCTCAAACTTTGATCTGTGTCAGAATCAGGTGGGGAACTTGATTAAAATTTTTAAAAAACTGAGTTATATCCCACTTCCAGGAGCTGGGGCCTCTGTGTTCTCTATTAACTCTCCAGTCGATTCTGATATATACCAAGGTTTGAAACCACTGTTCTAGTTCTTAAGCTGGGTGGTTTCTAAACAGAAACTTATTTTGTAATTATCATCTAACTATATATGTGTATTAAATATACTCCTTTATATGTGTGATACGTTTCATTTAAAAATTTTATATAGTTATTGTAATGGCCTTGTCCAATACACATGGACAATAGACATGAACAATCCAAGCAGTCCAAGCCTCTTAACCATGACTGGACAGACCTCAAGATACTTTAGGCAGCGGTCTCCATTCAGAAGTTAGATAACCCAGTCTTCTTTAAGAGTCGAAACTCCAAACTTGATTTACCATTAAATTGTATTTCTTTCTCAGTTTATGCCCTCTCTAGACTAGAAGCCTGCAATAGAGAAGGTGAGGTCTGGTTAACACTGTCGACTTCTTTCTTCCCCCTCAAATCTCCCTCTGCTAACTGCTGTACTCCAAGCAACTATCATCTGTCACCAGTACTATTGTGATACTCTACTAACTGGTCTACCTTTTTTCACTTTTGCTCTCCCTCAAACCCTTTCTCCACATAGCAACCTGAATAATATTTGTCTACTTTTTAAATTTTTGAACTAATTTTAGCCTTATAGAAAAGTTGCATAAATAGTACAAGAGATTTTCCTCATACCCCTCACTCAGGTTTTCCTAATTAGTGTTAGCATCTTACATACTCATAGTACACTTATCAAAACCAGGAAATTCACACTGGTACAATACTATTAACTAAACTATAAGCCTTATTCTAATTTCAGTCATTTTTCCATTGTCCTTTTTCTGTTTTAGGATCCTATCCAGGATTGCGCATTGCGTTTGGTTGTTGTTTCTACTTAGTCTTTTCCAATCTGTAAAAGTTACTCACTCTTTTCTTATCTTTCACGATCATGACACTTTTAAAGAGTATTAATTAGTTATTTTGTCAAATGTCCTTCAGTTTAGGTTTTTCTAATATTTTCTCATGATTGGAATGAGGCACTGCGGTATGCCTATACTTAAAAACATACAATGGCCTCCAGTACATTAAGAATAAAATCAAATGTTATGTACCAAACCTGGCATCATCTGGCCCTTAATTTTTGCTCATAATTCACCTTAAGTCACTTTGATCTGGCGACAGTGGGTGTTGTAGTTTGAATTTCCCAGGAAGTGGACTCTGAGATGGAGTTTAGCATGTAGGGTGTTTATCGGGGAGTGCCCTTGGGAACAAGCTCTGTGAAGAGAGGAGAAAAAGGAAGAGTGGGTATAAGCAGAAACTGAGCTGCAATTCTGGCCCAGTGACAGGCTCAGATGATCCTACAGGCAGCTCTGTGGCTAAAAATGGTCTTTCAGAGTTGTTTCTCTTTGAAAGGAGATGGCCAAGCCTTATATTCTCACATGAATCCATCACTGCATGTGGCCCATTTGGGGAAAGATAGGACATTGGTGACATGGCTTTCTGCAGCTGAGGGAGTCCCTGAAGGTGCTGACACTGGAGGCTGTCTCCCATTACCACTTGCAGCAGTTGGGACAAGTCATTCAATAAGGGGGCTCTAGATGGCACATCACAGTGTTCCACCACATTGTCTTTCAGTTCAAGGGTTTTTTTTTTCCTTTAGAAAATTTCTCATGCTTCTATTTGGTATTCTTTCTCCTGGCTTTTGTACAGGTGACTCATCCTCATTCTTCAGAAATCAGCTAAAAATTAGTGCCACAGTGAGACCTTCCTGGTTTCCTTTTTCCTACTTCATGATTTAATACTACATATCTGTTTATTGATTTACTGTTCCCCCTTGAGGCTAAGAGTTCCATAAAGGTGGGAAGCACATAAATTTGATTCACCTTTTTTACCACCACTTAGCATGGGGCCCAGCCCATGGGGTGGAGGAGATGTCACAAGGACTCAATAAATTCTCTGAAAATGAATGAATAACAAAATGAATGGATAAATTGAAATATAGTAAATCTGAGTTGGTTGGACAGAACTTCAGAGTATGGTATATAGTCACAGACAAGCATGAAATGATCCAGGGTGCATGGTGTGCTTAAGGAGATTGCACCATATCATGCACCCTGGATCATTCCCTGGTTCAGGGAGAGAAAAACACAATAAGAGACTCAGAAGGTAGGTGAAGTCAAACATATAGTTGAAGATGTGTCTTAGTCAGATTGGGCTTCCATAACAAAATATCATAGACTGGATGGCACAAACAAGAGAAATTTACTTTCTCACATTTTTGGAAGCTAGAAATCTGAGATTGGGGTGCCAGCATGGTTAGGTTCTAGTGAGGACTCTCTTATAGATGGCTGCCATCTCATTGTGCCCTCACATAACAGAGGGAGAGAGAGAGAAAGAGTGAACTCTCTGATGTCTCTTCTCACAAGGGCATTAATACCATCATGAAGGCCCCACCCTAATGACCTAATCTACACCTATTGCCCCCAAAGGCTCCATCTCCTAATGCCATCACATTGGGGATTAATGCTTCAACATATGAATTCAGAGGGTGGGCACAATTCAGTCTACAGCAAGATGCAACACATTTTGTACTGTTTATTTAAAAGACTAAGATATATTAGCTTTATATTAACTAACATACTTTTGCATTGTTTGTCTAAAAACCTCAACACATTGGCTCATTATCCTTTTTTAAAGCATATACTTAGTTCTCAAGGAATACTTTCACCACATATTGTTTGAAATACTAAAGACATACTCCTTACAACAACATGTGCTATTGGTAATTGAATAGGAGCAATATACCAACCTTTGAGATAGCAATTTTCAAATGTTTGTGTGCATTAAAACTTCCTGGGGATTTGATTAAAATGCAGACTCCAGATTCCATAGCTGGCATTCCTGATTTGGATAATCTAAAGTGAGAATCTGCCCTTTAACCAGAGCTTCAGGTGATTCTGCTGCAGATAAGTAAAGACTGCACTTTGAAGAACACCTGACTGGTTAAGTTAGTAATAACTTAGACCTTCAAACTGCATTTAACTCTCTGCTGTTCCCTTCTATGGCATGACAGCCAAGGGCACTGCAGCATTTATAGGGGTCCAGTGGATGCTAATGGCTGTGCTACATGCTGAAGCAACAGAGGAAGAGGAGAGGAGTTCTTGATGGCCACAAATCGACAGCCCCCACTATACAAGCATACATGTTCACACACACACAAACACACACACACCATTCTGTCTCTTTTCTCCACCATACCTATCATCACATTATCACACATCCCTTCTCTTCTAAAAGGAAAAACTTCTTGTTCTGTAGTTCAATTCCCACCCCAAAGGCAAAGGGCTCAGTCCCATAAGACTGTCTCCAACTTCAGATGCCAATCACAAGTCCCAGGTATTTCTGACCAACTGGCTATAAATTGGGGGTTCCCACAACCCTCTCCTCATCTTTAATAATTTGCTATAATGACTCACAAAACTCAGGTAAACATTTACTTACAATTACTAGTTTGTTATAAAGGATATCACAAAGGATACAGATAAGAAGCCAGATGAAGAGGTACATAAGGTGAGGGTTATAGAAAGGGTGCAGAGCTTCTTTGCCCTCTCTGGATGCACCACCCTCTCAACACCTTGATGTGTTCACCAACTCAGAAATTCTCTGAACCCTGTTGTTTATGGTTTTAATGGAAGCTTCATTATGTAGGCATGACTGATTACATCGTTGGCCACTGGTGATCAACTCAACCTTCAGCCCCTTTCCCTTCCCTAGAGGTCAGGAGGTAGGGCTGAAAGTCCCAACCTCTAATCATGCTTTAGTCTTTCTGACCAAGCAGCCCCATGATGAGGCTATTTAGGGGCCCCCAGCCACCAATCATCTCATTAGCATACAAAAGACACTCATCACTACAGAGATTCTCGAAGTTTTTGTCAGGAACCAGAAACTAAGACCAAATGTTATAGCTAAAAATGCTCTTATCACCCCTATCACTCCTGGAAATTATAAAGGTTTTAGGAGCTCTGTGTCTGGAACTGGGGACAGAGACCAAATATATAGTCCTTATTATGTCATATCTTCCCTCTTGGTAAAAAAAAAAAAAAAAAAAAAAAAAAAAAAAAAAAAAAAAAAAAAAAAAAAAAAAAAAAAAAAAAAAAAAAAAAAAGTGGCAATGGAGCCTGTTGAAGCCTACAGAAGTCTTGGAAATGCATTGGTTTGGAGTGAAATTCCTTCACGGGTATCGAAATGTGGCTCTAACTAAGGATTCCTCAACTTGATCCAAATGTTTGTAGCATTTTGTAGAGCATCATCTGCATTACAAAAGAAAAAGGATCAACAAGGGAAGAAATGGTGCGAAAGGACTGATTTGAGATAAGGCAAGAGATGGTGGGCAGCTCTGGGAGATCCAGGGAGTGGGTGCAGCTTCATGCCACACTGTCACGAAGAGGATAAGCATAATGACTTTAAAAATAAATAAAGCAAGACAGTGAAGTAAAGGCATTTTTTTTGTGTGTAATCTGGTATATCCCAGGACAGCAGCACATTCCAGGCTTTTAAAATAAACGGGAATTTACGAATATCAGTTTTATTTTATTTATTTATTTTTTTAATTCTATCTTATTTTGTCAATATTCAATGTGGTTGATTATTGTGGCCCATTACCGAAACCTCCCTCCCTCCCCCCTCTCCCCCTCCCTCCCAACAATCTCCCTTCTGTTCACTTGTTGTATCAACTTCAAGGAATTGTAATTGCTGTGTCTTCTTCCCTACCCCACCCCCGTTTTTTTGTGTAGTTATTTATTTATTTTTAGCTCCCACAGATAAGTGAGAACGAGTGATATTTCTCTTTCTGTGCCTGACTCGTTTCACTTAATATAATTCTCTCTAGGTCCATCCATGTCATTGCAAATGGCAGTAAGAATATCAGTTTTAACTCCATGCTGTACATTTATTTTATTTTATGTTATTTTTTTATTTTTTATTTTTGCTAAAAGGGAAATTTATTTAATGTAAATGTGTACATTAATAAAAAAGAAAGATCTCAAAGCAACCATCACCTTTTCACCTCAAGGAACTAGAAAGTGAAGAACAAACTAAGCCCAGACCTAGGAAAGGAAGTAAATAATAAAAATTAGAGCATAGATAAAATAAATAGAAAATAGGGGGAAAAAATAGAGAAAATCAATGAAACTAAAAGTTGGTACTTAGACAAAATCCACAAAATTGACAAGCCTTTACCTAGATGGACTAAGAAAAAAGAGAGAAGACTCAAATAACTAAAATTAGAAATGAAAGAGGGATCATTACAAACAAATTTATAGAAATCAAAAGGGTTATAAGAGAATACAATGAATAATTATTGGTCAACAAATTAGATTGTCTGGATGGAATGAATAAATTCCTAGAAATACACCACCTACCAAGACTGAATTGTGAAAAAACAGAGAGTTTGAACAGAACTATAGCTAGTAAGATAAGCGATTGTCATTTTTCGGATTCCAGATGCCAGACTCCCTTGAAGATTTCTTGCAGGACTGGTCGTGTGGTGGTGAACTCCTGCAGTTTTTGTTTGTCTGGAAAATACTATTTCTCCCTCATTTCTGAGTGATAACCTTGCTGTGTATAGTATTCTTGGCTGGCACTTTTTTTCTTTTAGTATTTTAAATATATCATTCCATTTGCTTCTGGCCTATAGAGCTTCTGTTGAGAAGTCTGCTGTTAGTCTGATAGGGACTCCCTTATAGGTGACTTGATGCTTTTCTCTTGCTTCTTTTAAGATTCTGTCTTTGTTTTTGAGCTTTGCCAGTTTGACTATAATGCATCTTGGAGAGGATCTTCTTGGGTTGAATCTGTTTGCAGATCTTTGAGCCCCTTGGGTCTGAAGGTCTGTGTCTCTCCCTATACCTGGGAAGTTTTCTGTTATTATTTCATTGAATAGGTTTTCCATGCCTTTTCCTTTCTTCTCCCTTTCTGGAACACCCATGATTCAAATGTTTGTTTGTTTCAGGTTGTCTGCTAGCTCTCGTACATTTTCTTAATTTTTTAAATTCTTCCCCCCCCCCCTTTTTTGTCTGCCTGTGTTGTTTTGAAAAGACTATCTTCAAGATCAGAAATTCATTCTTCTGCTTGTTCTATCCTGCTGCTTAAGCTCTCAGTTGTGTTTTTTATTTCATTGAATGAATCTTTCGGTTCCATGAGTTCTGCTACACTCTTTTTTAAGGTATTAATCTCTTTGTAAATTTCCTCCTTCATATCCTGGACTTTTTTTCTCATTTCATTATGTTGTCTATGTGAGTCTTCTTGTATCTCAGTGAGTTTCCTTGAGATTGTTGCTTGGAATTCTTTTTCAGTCATTTCAAAGGTTTCCTGCTCTATAGGGTCTGGTATTTGAGAATTACTGTACCCTTTGGTGGTGTCATATTTTCTTGGATTTTCATATTTCTAGCATCTCTGTGTTGATGTCTGGTCATCTGGTAGAGCAATTGTTTCTTGTTACTCTGGAGTGGGCTTTAAGAAGAGAGATGTCCTCTTATTTTTCCAGTCTCTGCTGGTGACTCTCCTTGTGCTGATGTAGTCAAGTGTCTGACAGACTGCCTACACAGTGGCTATGTCTCCTGCTGTTGCATCAAGCCATTTTTGCAGTAGCTGTGGCTGTGGTGGGCCACCTACATGGAAGTGGTGTTTTCAGCATGCTCCTTGTCTGCTTCTGGTCATGGAATGCTGCCCTAGGCTCTGCTGCTTGCCTGCTTCCAGGAGGACCATGTTATATACTTTTATATCTAACAGTCTTCACTTCTTTTCATAGCTAAGAGTATTCATGGAATGCAGGGGTAAGCTCAGCTAACTCAAGGGTAGAATTTAATTATTGTAAACTTTTAAATAACCACCAGAGCCACTATGTGCAATATGGAGGACTGAAACAACTGAAATCCACTTTGGCCTCTGTTTTGGTTTCCACTATAGTAGAGATTACATTTTCTATTAATACCATTAGTATTATTATTCAAGCATTAATACAAGTATTTTTTTAAACCCACTCTACTCTGGTAATGGAGCTGATCATGAAAAGTTAAATTGCTTATTTTCTCACTTTACCTTTACATATTATGACTAAAAAGTTCTGTTATTTCATTTAACTAGGGGTTAAAAGAGGGACAAGCCAGCATGAATCAATTATAAAAATGAAAGGAAAGTATTTTTAAAACAAACAAATAAGTTTTGTTTCTGTCACTTAACTATTTTTCATCTCATTCTAATGGAAGGGAAGAGAAAGTTGACTTTATTTCCCGTCTTCAGCTGCGATTTTACTGAAGCTTGCAAACTAATAAATACGTGGCTTACAGGTTTTCTTTTGTGATGAGAGAACATTAAAAAAAAGAAAAAAAACTATTGCTTAAAACATCTTTCTCTTATATAAGGAACAGATAAAATAGAATCCAATTATTAGACTATGTTTGCAACAGTTGTTTATTAAGCCTGGGACTTTTTAAAAACAAGTATACAATTGTTCATCTAATCTAAACTTTGCATTTTTCTGTTTTCAGGTCAAACTCCAAGAGTTTGAGGTCAAATTGTGCTGAAGCACCCAGATGTCCTCAGCTGTCCTGGAGAATACTGACCACATTTGCTTGCATATTTCCCCCAATTATATTGGCAAACACTTGTTATTGACATAGAGGAAAGAGGTGGATTAAGCAGCTAACCTATCAGTCACTATAGCTTGAAGCCAATACCACCTTTGATGTGACCCAGGGCTTTCAGCTTTATCGTATTTTTCAGAAAGAAGCCATTGCTTCACATGTGGCTAATAAAATCAAAATAAAAATAAGGATAGCAATTTAATAAAAAGAACTGACATCTATTGAGCACCTACTACCCTCACACAAGCATGTGTGTGCACATGCACACACACACATACACACACAGGCCATGCTGCCTCTTCTTTCTATAATAGCTGTCATCATATCATCACATACCCATTCTCCTCTCTTCTGGTGAGAAACTGGCAAAGGGACCTATTGAAGCCTACAGAAGTCTTGGTGACACACTGGTTTGGCATGGAATGCCTTCACAGGTATAGAAGTGTGGCTCTAACTAAGGATTCCTTAGTGTGGTCCAAATGTGTGCAGAATTATGTAGGGAGTAAGGCGACGGAAGAAATGGTGCAAAAGGATTTGCTTGGGATGTGGGGGATAATTTCCTTGTTAGGGAACGAACTCCTCTCTTAAACAACAATGACAAAAAATAACATCCCTACTAATAAAAGAGAATTGTAAAAATATCACCAGGACTGAAAATTCCAGCACATGGCAATTGTCAGTGTAAGGGATTCCAGAGGTCTGGAAACTACTTCTGTTTGCCACTAGCAAAAATTAGGAGAAAAAAAGTTCCCTTGCCTGTTGTTAATTGCCAAAACATGTGTGTCAAGCCTTTTTTGATGCAAGAGTTTCTTAGGAAGTTTATACATGAACAGAAAGAAAAAGGAGTCAGTGATGGGGTGTTGCTCCCTATTATCTTTTGTAATTTTCTCAGGTATAACAAATGCTGAACTTCCTAGAGGAATAAACTCCAAGGTTTGGAAAAGTTGGATACCAACAAGAAACACCCTTTTCATCTGCCAGCTTAAAGTGATCCAAATAGCTCCTTCTGTTTGAAATGACTATGATGCCCCTGAATAGACAAACGTGTAACTAGAGCTGGCCGTGTCATTAGACCTATGTAAAACATTTCCATCAAGCCCTAAACTGTGTTCCATGGCATTACTAATGAATTGAGGGGATACCTCGGTCAGTCAGCAATTTAATAATCAATGCATCCAAGCAACAGTTCTGTGTTTTTTAGCCAAATTGGTTAGTTACTTTGCAGAATTGGTAAAGTCAACATTAAGTCCAGAGGGGAGAGGATACATGCTCACCTAGGAGAAAATATGAGGAAAAAAGTAACATATTTTCATAATTGATGAAAATAACCAATTTTTTACAATAAGAAATCTATACAGTTTGGGTTTCATTAATATGTTTATTTATTGAACATTTTTTAACTACCCCCTTTTATGTTCAGCACCAGGCAGGATATAGATCTGAAGCTGGACAAACCATGGTGGTTTCTGCCCACATGGAGCTTACAGCCCGATGGCAAGAAAGAGCATTTCAACAAATAATTACATGAGCCAATAATTATATACAAATGACAAGTATGTTTTACTCTACAATTTAAAAAGTTTTAAAAAGTGGTTTTTTTATAAAGAGGATTGCACAAGTAGCTTGGAGAAATTTCTTTCCTCCTTTTTTCCTTTCTTTTTCTTTCCTTCCCTCTTTCCTATCTCACTCCTTTGCTCTCTTTCTCTCTCTCTTTCCTCTTGTTGATTTATTGGGAAATGTGTATGTTGAAGGAGGTTGGAATATATAAATATGAGACAAACTTAAAAGAAAACATGAACAGTTTCTACAAGCAAAAACCATGGAAGGAGAACGGTAGAGACATCAAAAAGATGTTGGAATCGATGATCCCCAGCATCACTCTCTCCCACAACAAATCAATTTACAACTATTGAAAAGCAAAGACTGCCAACCTGGGACCACTAGAGCTCAAGAGAAGAGGAAGAGTGACCTGCAAAGTTCATGAAGGTGAGGGAAGGAAGGGACTGCTCCAACCATTTTGAGCCCTGGCCACTTCAGGGCTTGCCCCAGTGGGGGCAGGAAGAAGTTGTAGCACACAGAGCAGGAGCTGACAAAAGCCTCAGCTGTGCCCTTTGCATGAAGTTGATTGGAGTCTGCAGGGGAAAAGAGGGCCTCAGTGCATACCATACCAGCCCCCAGGGCAGTGAGACCACTGAAAGTGTTCCTGTGGACCCACATAAAAGAAAGGGGCCACAGCCAACTGAAGAAAGGAGCCACCCAGAGGCCTGTGAGTCATCACAAGGGACTGGTGCACAGCCTGCCCTATGGGAAGTGTCTGGAGCGCAAGGAGAGAGAGGCTGGCCCACAGGGGGAACATTAGGATTTAGGGTAGGCAGCTGATCTGCCTTCTATTGTCACAGTCCCACTCACTGGATACTGACCAGGGTGACACAACTACAGGGGGAGCAGTTTGTTGGAAAAATACATTCCCAGGCCAGATTTCCACACAGCCCAGGTGTATGTGACCTCGAAGACCCAGAAGTGATTAAAAGGCCAACAATTAAAATCTGAACCACACAAAAAGCCTTCCCCAGAAAATCAGCAGCAAAGCAGCAATTTAGCTCAACCACAGGGCTCAAGTGATGATCCCCACAGGAAGTCCTCCCGATATTAGGATTAACCAAAGGACAACAAATTAGTTCCAGTGCAGAGTTTAAGTGGTGGTGGTAGCTAAAATTCCAACAGGGAACTGGAAAAACCAAACAAAGATCAGAGTCAAAGCTCTGATATTAAGCCGTAAAGTCTAACATCACCAAAGAACACCAATAAAACCTAGAAAAGGTAGCAGTCTCCTCGAATGCCCAGGAATCAATGTAAAGATACAAAGATTGAGAAAGAACAGAGAAATATAATACCATTAAAGGAAACAAACCAAGCACCAGCAAAGGACCAAGAGGAACAGTGGATTTATGAAATATATGACAGAGAATTCACAATAACCCTCTTAAGGATGTTCAGGAAGTCATAAGAAAATACAGATAGAAAATTAAATGATATCTGGAAATCAATCCAGGAGCAGAATAAGAACCTGACAAAAGAATTTAATCAATTAAAAAAATAGAAATTCTCACAATAATGAATGCATTATCTGAACTGAAAAAACTCAACAGAAAGTACCAACATGACTTAGTCAAACGGATGAGTCACTGAGCTCAAAGACAGACCATCTGAAATTATCAAGTAAAAGGAGTAAAAAAGAATTTTTAAAAATTTAACAAAAATACAGCAAATATGGGACTCTCTCAAGCAAATTAACCTCCTCATGAGTAACATGCCTGAAGTATGGAAAAAGAAAGAGAAATAGAAAGCATATTCAAGGAAATAATGGCTGAAATTTTCCCAAGTATGGAGAAAGGTGACAGCATCCAGGTACAGGAAGGTCAGAGGTCACCAACAAAATTCAATCTTAGCAGGAACACCCTGAGGCACATCGTAAACAAACTGTCAAAAACCAAAGACAAAGAAAGAATACCAAAAGCAGCAAGAGAAAAGAAACACATAACATTCCTTGGAGCCCCAGTATATCTCTTAGCAGATTTCTCAGTAGAAACTCTACAGACTAGAAGAGAATGTGATGATACATTCAGAGTGCTGAAGGAAAAAGACTGTCAGCCAAGATTTCTTCCAGCAAATCTAACCTTCAAATCTGAAGGAGAAATAGTCTTTCCCAGACAAACAAAAGATAATGGAATTCACCAATACTAAACCTGCCTTACAAGAAATGCTAAGGGGAGTTCTGCAATCTGAATGAAGAGAAAGCTAAGGAACAGCAAGAAAACATTTGATGGTACATAACTCGTTAGTAAAGTGAGTTCACAGACAGTCACAGAATATTCCAGTGTTGTAAGGGTGGTGAATAAACTGCTTATACTCTTAGTATGAAGAGTAAAGGACAAACCTAACAAGACAACAACAAATGCAACAACCATATAAGAGACAGGCAATATGAAAAGTTGTATCTTGAAAAACCGAAATGCCAAAAAGTGTGTGGTGGGAGAATGACACCCAAACATAAAGTTGGCTTTGGTTCTTTATTTTTTTCTTAGATATAAAAGTTAACTTGTTATTAGTCTAAAATAATCTGTTGTAATTATAACATGTTTTTCATAAGTCTCATGGTAACCATAACACAAAAGCTTGTGAGACATACTAAAAATAAATAGGAAGAAATCAAAATATACTACTAGAGAAAAACACACAGTCACAAAGGAAGACAGAAAGATCAGAAAAAAAGAAAAAGGATAAAAAACAACCATAAAAAAGTAATAAAATGACAGTAACAAGTATCTATATATCAATAATAATTTTAAATGTAAATGGATTAAATTCCCCAATTAAAAGACACAGACTGGCTGAATGGATTATAAAACAAGAGCCAACAATATGCTGCCTATAAGAAACTCTCTTAACCTCTAAAGACACACACCAACTGAAAGTGAAGGGATGGATATTTCTTGCAAATGGAAATAGAAACAGAGGAGGAGTAGCTATATCTATATCAGATACAATAGACATCAAGGAAGGAAAGTAAAAAAAGATAAGGAGGGTCATGACATAATGATAAAGGGATCAATTCCATAAAAGATATAATAATTCAAAATATATACACACCAAACTCTGGAGCACCCGGTTATATGAAGCAATTACTGTTAGACCTAATAGGAGAAGTAGACTACAACACAGTAATATTTGGGGATATTAACACCCCACTTTCAGCAAATAACAGATCATCCAGACAGAAAATTAACAAGGAAACATCAAATTTAATCTCTACTTTAGGCCAATTGGAACTAATGGACATATATAAAATATTTCATCCAACACCTGCAGCATATACATTTTCTCAGCAGTGCATGGAACATTATCTAGAATGGTCCATCTGTTAGGTCATGAAACAAGCCTCAACAAATTTAAAAATTGAAATCTTATCAACTGCCTTGTCTGACCACAATAGAATAAAACTAGAAATCAAAGAAAAAAGGGACAAGAGAAATTGTACAAATACATGGAAATTAAACAACATGCTCCTAAACAATGAATGGTTTTTTTGTTGGTCAATATGAATGTTAGGATTGTTTTTTCTATTTCTGTAAAGAATGTCATTGGTATTTTGATGGGAATTGCATTGAATCTGTAGGTCACATTGGGTACTATGGACATTTTCACAGTGTTAATTCTTCCAATCCAAGAGCATGGATAGTCTTTCTACCTTTTTGTGTCCTCTTTAATTTCTTTCATTAGTGCTCTGTAGTTCTCATTGTAGAGATCTTTCACTTCCACAAAAGACCATGAATAACCAAAGCAATCCTTACCAGAAAATAAAAATAAAACTAGAGGCATAACACTGCCCAAATCAAATAATACTACAAAGCTATTGTAACCCAAACAGCATAGTACTGGTGTAAAAATAGACACTAGGACCAATGGAACAGAATAGAAAACCCAGAAATCAACCCCCATACTTACAACCAACTGATCTTTGACAAAGGCAAGAAGAACATACATTGGGGGAAAGATTGCCTCTTCAATAAATGGTGCTGGGAAAATTGGACATCTATATACAGAGGAATGAAACTAGACTGGTACCTCTCACCATATACAAAAATCAATTCAAAATGGATTAAAAACTAAAGTATAGAACCTAAAACCAAAAAGTTACTAAAAGAAAACATAGGGGAAACACTTCAAAAAGTAAGACTGGGCAAAGACTTTATGAATAAGACCTCAAAGGCACAAGTAACAAAAGAAAAAATAAACAAATGGGATTACATCAAGCTAAAAAGCTTCTGCACAGCAAAGGAAACAATGAACACAGCAGAAAGAAAACCTATATCAAACTAAAAAGCTTCTGCACAGCAAAAGAAACAATTAACAGAGCTAAAAGACAACCAACAGAGTGGGAGAAAATATTTGCAAAATACACATCTGACAAAGGACTAATATCCAGAATATATAAAGAACTCAAACAACTTTACAAGAAAAAAACAAGCAACCCAATCAAAAAATGGGCAAAAGAGCTAAGCAGGCATTTCTCTAAAGAAGATATACAAAAGGCCAACAGTCATATGAAAAAATGCTCAACATCACTCAGCATCCAGGAAATGCAAATCAAAACCACACTGAGATACCATCTCACCCCAGTTAGGATGGCAAAAATCCAAAAGACACCGAAAGATAAATGCTGGCATGGCTGCGGAGAAAAAGGAACTCTCTTACATTGTTGGTGGGAATGCACAATGGTGCAACCCCTATGGAAAATGGTTTGGAGGTTCCTCAAACAATTGAAGATAGATCTACCATATGACCAGCTATCCCACTGCTGGGAATATATCCAAAGAAATGGAAATCATCAAGTCAAAGGTATACCTATTTCCCAATGCTCATTACAGCACTCTTCACAATAGCCAAGAGCTGGAATCAGCCCAAATGTCCATCATTGGATGAGGAGGTTTCGGTGATGGGACACAATAACTAATTACATTGTATATTGACAAAATAAAATAATAAATAAATAAATAAATAAACAAAAATATTTTCAAACAAAAAAAAAAAAGAAAACCTATGGAATGGGAGAAAGTATTTGCAAACTATACCTCCAACAAGGATTAATATCCAGAATTTATTAGAAACTCACATAACTTCACAGTAAGTAATCAAATAATCCAGTTAAAAAATGGGCAAAGGAGGTAAATGACATTTTACAGAGGAATACATACAGATGGCCAACAGGTACATGAAAAGTGCTCAACATCACTAATCATCAGCAAAATGCAAATCAAAACCACATTGAGATATCATCTCACCCAATTAGACTGGCCATTATCAAAAAGAAAGAGAATAATAAATGCTCATGAGGATGCAGAGAAAAAGAATCCTCCTATACTGTTGGTGGGACTGTAAAATAGTACAGCCATTATGGAAAACAGTATGGAGGTTTCTAAAACAACTACAGATAGAACTACCAAGTGATCCAGCAATCCCACTTCTAGGTATATATACAAACGGATGGAAATCATCATGTTCAAGGGATACCTGCACTCCAATGTTCATCACAGCTCTATTCACAATAGCCAAGATATGGAACCAACCTAAATGTCCATCGATGGATGACTGATAAGGAGAATATGGTATATTTACACAATGAAATACTACTAGGCAATAAGAAAGAATGAGATTCTGCCGTTTGCAGCAACATGATGAGCTTGGAGAAAATTTATGTTGAATGAAATAAGCCAGACACAGAAAGAGAAATACCACATGTCCTCACTCATAAGTGGGTGCTAAGAAAGGAGAGGAAGGAAGGAAGGAAGGAAGGAAGGAAGGAAGGAAGGAAGATGCTAGCAGAAGGCAAGACCCCATGACATGCCACCACTGATGTGAAGGAAGGAAGGAAGGAAGATGCTAGCAGAAGGCAAGACCCCATGACATGCCACCACTGATGTGGGAGACACCCAGGTAGGCAACAGAACAGGTCAGCCACCCACTCAGACCCCTGCCCCACCTGTGCAGAAGGCAGGACACCATGCTCTACCACCGCCAACAGGGGAGGAACCCAGGTAGGCAGGAAAACAGTCTAGCCACACACCCAGACCCCGGCCCCACCCATGCAGAAGGCAGGACACCATGCTCTGCCACCACCAATGGGGGAGGTACCCAGGCAGGCAGGAGAATAAGCCAGCCATCTGCCCAGCCCTGCCCTGCCTGCATACTAGGCAGGTCTGCACATGCTGTGCCACCACCACAAGGCTTCACACAGCTTCCAAGGAGGTGGTCAACAACAGCCACCATCACAGCTGATACTGTTGCAAGGACGGCTTGCTGCCTCAGTAACGTCCACGACCACCAAGCACATGCCCCCCCCCCACATATTTGACTTCATTGACACTAGGAGAGTCACTGGAGGAGCCTGAAAAAAGAGGAAGAAGTCTCCTCAAGTCAACTGATCTACCAGATGACCAAAAGTCAACATAAAGATCCTGGATATATGAAAAAATTTTTAAAATGACACCACCAAGGGAATTCAGTAACTTTCAACTACCAGACCCTATAGAACAGGAAATCCTTCAAATGACTTAAAAGGAATTCCAAGTAAATATCTTAAGGAAACTTAATGAGATAAGAGAGGACTCCATAAGACAACACAATGAAATGAGAAAAAATATCCAGGATACAAAGGATGAAATTTACATAGAAATTAATACCTTAAAAAAGAATGTGGCAGAACTCCCAGAAGTGAAAGATTCATTCAATGAAATAGAAAACACAACTGAGAGCTTAAGCAGCTGATTAGAACAAGTGGAAGAAAGAATTTCCAAACTCAAAGATTGTCTTTATGAAATAACTCAGGTAGATTAAAAAAATTTTTTTTTAGATGAAGAATCTCTAAGAGAGCTATCAGATAATCTTTAGCACACAAACATCCAAATCATGGGTGTCCTTGAAAGGAAGAAAAAGATAAAGGCATTGAAAATGTATTCAATGAAATAATAATGGAAAACATCCCAGTTATAGGGAGAGATGCAGACCTTCAGATCACGGAAGCTCAAAGGTCCCCTAAAAAGTTTCAGTACAAAAAGATCCTCTCCAAGACACATTATGGTCAAACTGGCAAAACTCAAAGACAAACAAAAATCCTAAAAGCAGCAAGAGAAAAGTGTCAAGTGACTTATAAGGGAGCCCCTCTTCAGAGTAACAGCAGACTGCTCAACTGGAACTCTAAAGGCAAGAAGAAAATGGGATGGCATATTCAAAATACTAAAAGAAAAAAAGTACAGCCAATAACACTATACCTGGCAAGGCTATCCCTTCATAAATGAAAGAGAAAAAGTGTATTTCCCAGACCAAAAAAGAAAAAGAAAAAAAACTGTGGGAGTTCATCACCACATGACCAGTCCCGCAAGAAATGCTCAAGGGAGTCCTGCATATGGAATCCAAAAAACAATAATCACTACGATGAATACACAAGTTTAGAAAAAAAAATCCACTAGTAAAACACTAATGCAAATGAGAAAAACAAAAGAAACTAAATCTTACCTCCTCAAAAATAAAATAGAACCCAACAAACATTGAATACCAGTAATCAAAGGTCAAGAAAGAACCAAATGATAGTCAAAATGCCTAAACAAAAAGCCATAAAATGCCAGGAATAAGACAGTAACAACCCTAAATGTAAATTGATTAAACTCTGCACTCAAAAGGCACAGACTGGTGGACTGGATCAAAAAGCAAGACCCAACTATAGGCTGTCTTCAAGAGACTCACCTCACCAGCAAAGATGCACATAGACTAATTGTGAAGTGATGGAGAAAGATATGCCATGCAAATGGAAATGAAAAACAAGCAGGAGTAACTGTTCTTATCTCAGAAAAAAATAGACTTTAAACCAAAACCATAAATACAGACAAAGAAGGACACTACATAATGATAAAGGGATCTATCAAGCAAAAAGACATAACAACCATAAATATATAGGCACTCAACAGTTAGAGCAGAACTAAATGATACAGAGACCCAAAAAACAACATAAAAAATCAATGAAACAAAAAATTGTTTTTTTAAGAAGGTAAACAGACAAACCATTAGCTAGGTTAACAAAACGAAAAAAGAGAGAGGGGGGGGGGAGAGAGAGAGAGAGAGAGAGAGAGAGAGAGAGAGAGAGAGAGAAAACACCCAAATAACAAAAATCAAAAATGAAAAAGGAGACATTACAACTGATTCCACAGATACACAAAAAGTCATTACAGACTATTATAAACAACTATATGCCAACAAATTTGAAAACCTGGAGGAAATGGATAAATTTCTAGACACATACAAACTACTGAGACTGAACCAAGGAGAAATAGAAAAACTGAACACAGCAATAACAAGCAATTAGATTGAAGCAGGAACAAGCAATATCCTGACAAAGAAAAGCTCAGGATTGGATGACTTTACAGCTGAATTCTACCAAACATTTAAAGAGGAATTAATACCAATTCTTCTCAAATTATTCCAAAAAATTAAAACAGAGGCCACTCTCCCAAATTCATTCTATGAGACCAGCATCACCTAATACCTATCCAGGCAAAGGTACAACAAAAAGAGAAAACTAAAGATAAATATCTGTGATGAACATAGATAAAAAATCCTCAATAAAATACTAAAAATCAGAATACAGCAACATATCAAAAAATATATACACCATGACCAATGGGATTCATCCCAGAAATGCAAGGATGGTTGAACATATGTAAGTCAATAAATGTGATACATCACATCACCAAATTAAGGACAAAAAACATCCAATTACCTCAATAGATTCAGAAAAAGCATTTGACAAAATTCAACATCCCTTCATGATGAAGACTCTCAGTAAATCAGGTATACAAGGAAGGTATCTCAATACAGTAAAAGCCATCCACCAATATCATCCTGAATGGGAAAAAACTGAGGGCTTTTCCCTTAAGAACAGGAACAAGACAAGGATGCCCACTCTCACCACTCATATTTAACGTAATATCAGAGGTGCTAGCCAGAGCAATCAGGCAAGAGAAACAAATAAAGGGCATCCCAATAGGAAAAGACAAAGTCAAACTGTCTCTATTTGCAGATGACATGATCTGATACATGTAGAAAAACCTAAAGACTCTATCAAAAAACTCTTAGAGCTGGTTAATAATTTTTGTAATGTTGCAGGATACAAAATCACTGCCCCCAAATCAGCTGTATTTATTTTCTCCAACAATGAACTAAGAGAAAGAAAAATCAAGAAAGTAAGCCCATTTACAAGTCACCAAAAAAATGAAATACCTAGGAATCAATTTAATCAAGGAGGTGAAAAATCTCTACATTGAGAACTACAAAGCACTACTGAAAGAAATTAAAGAAAATACCAAAACATGTAAAGACACTCCATGCTCTTGCATTGGAAAAATTAACATTGTGAAAGTGTCCATACTACCAAAAGTGATCTAGAGATTCAATGCAATCCCCATCAAAATGCCAATGAAATTCTTCACAGAAATAGAAAAAACAATCCTAACATTCATATAGAACAACAAAAGACCCTGAATATCCAAAGCAATCTGGAGCAAAATATAAATAAAATTATAAAAAGCCAGAGGCACAATACTACTTCACTTCGAATTATACTACAAAGCTATAGTAACCAAAACAGCATGGACCTGGCATAAAAGTAGACATTTGGACCACTGGAACAGAATAGAGAACCAAGGAATCAACCCACAGATTTGCAGCCAATTTTTATTTGACAATGGCAGCACAAATATAGATGTGGGAACAGACTGCTTCTTTATAAGTGGTGCTGGGGAAATTGGATATCCATATGCAGAAAAGTGAAACTAGACATGCACCTCTAACCATATACCAAAATCAACTCAAAATGGATTGAAGACTTAATTATATGATATGGAATGGTAAAATTACTAATAGAAAATATAGGTGAAACACTTCAGTAAGTACAACTGTGCACAGACTTTATGAGCAAGAGCCCAAAAGCACGAGGAACAAAAGAAGAAATAAACAAATGAGATTATATCAAACTAAAATGCTCTGCACAGCAAAGGAAACAATCAACAGAGTGAAATGACAACCTACAGAGTGGGAGAAAATTTTTGCAAACTGTACATCTGACAAGGGATTAATATCCAGAGTATACAAGGAACTCAATTAATTGCACAATAAGAAAACCCAAATAACCCAATTATAAAATGGACAAAGGAGCTGAATAGACATTTTTCAAAGGAAGACATACAAATGGCCAACAGGCACTTAAAAAATGCTCATCTGATCATCAGGGAAATGCAAATTAAAACCACATTTATATATCACCTCACCCCAGTTAGAGTAGCTATAATCAAAAGACCAAGAATAACAAATGCTGGTGAAGATGTGGAGAGATGGGAATACTCCTACACTGTTGATGGGACTGTAAACTGTCCCGACCCATGGGATATTCAATGCAGACCCTGGAGGGGGGAGTGGGAATGGGATGGAACAAGAGATGCGAGAATTTGAGACAAGACAGTATTCTGATCAAGTCTCATTTATTAACCAGAAGGTCACAGTTTATATAGACAGCAGGAGGGAATCAGCAGATAATTAAGTATGCAGATGGTTTACTGAGAAAACCGCAGGGCGGGTTGTTCCAGTAAATGGAAAATTCCCATTATCTATGGCAAGTTGCAAAGTTACCTACACCCATAGTGCACAGGATGGGGAGAGGTGGAAGATAACAGCAAACAAGGCTCTGAGGCCTCGAGGCAATAGCTGGGCGGGCTCTTTTGGCTCCAGACAGGCAGGCAGCTGGGCTCTAATGGCTCCAGGCAGTAAACTAGTACAACCACTATGGAAAACATTATGGAGGTTTCTTAAACAGGTATAGATAGATTTATCATACGATCCAGCAATACACTTCTAGGTGTTTACCCGAAGGAATGGAAATCATCATATCGAAGGGATACCTACACTCCAATGTTCATCAGCTCTACAGTAGCTAAGACATGGAACCAACCTAAACATCCAATGACTGAAGACAGGATAAGGAAAATGTGGTACATATACACCATGGATTACTACTCTGCCATAAAAAAACAATTAAATTCTGCCATTCATAGCAATGTGGATAAGCTTGGCGAAAATTATGCTGAGTGAAATAAGCCAGGCACAGAAGGAAAAATACTTCATGTCTTCACTTATAAGTGGGAGCTAGAGAGAAAGACAGAAGGAAAGAAAAACCACAGTGGTGTGTTGGTCTTGCAGTTGGAGAGAGCATACCTAGGGTTGTAGAGTTTGGTGGGGGAGGAGGGTGGGAGAGGGAGGTCAGGGATTAATTGTGTGGGGGACATGGGGAATAATCACAATTTGTGGTAATGGACATGCTGGTAGTATTGATCTGGCCATCACATCTTGGGCACAGTGGTGTTGGTCAGCTTTGTACCCATGAATATGCATAATCAATATTTTAAAAACCAACAAACAATCAAAGCAAAACAAAAAACAAAAAAAAAGAAAAAGACCACAATAATGTGTTAATTCTTCAGAAAAAGAGAATAAATCTATGATTACTTGAAGCGGGAGGGGGTAGGAGGGAGGAAGGAGAGGGGTGAGGAGAGATTGGTTTAGGGGCATAAATAATAATTATGATTTGTAATAATGTACAAATATTAGCAAATAATATTGATTTGATCAACACATGTTGTACACAGGTGATGGTACTCAATGTTTTACCCCCCAAATATGTATAATCAATCATGCTTCAACAACAAGTAAAACAAAATAATGAATGGGTCAAAGAAGAAATCAAAAACAAAATTAAACCATTCCTGGGGACAAATGAAAATGAGAACACAACTTACTAGAACCTATGGGATACAGCTAAAGAAGTTCTAAGAAGGAAGTTTATAGCAATAAATGCCTATACCAAAAAAGAAGACTTCAAATTAATGACCTGACATCACACCTCAAGGAACCCAAAATCAGTAGGAGAGAAATAACAAAAATCAAAGCAGAAATAAATGAATTAGAGATTTTAAAAAATATATGAGATTGATGAAACAAAGAGTTGATTTTTTTAATAATTTAATTTAATTTAATTGGTTATGAATATTCACGAGATACAAAGCTGAGTGTCACCCCTTGTGCCCAAGATGTGAAAGCCAGATCCATACTGGCAGCATGCACATTACCACAAATTGTGTTTGTACCCCGTGTCCTCCACCCAATAATCCCCAACCTCCCTCCCTCTCCCCCTTTCCCCCCAACTCTGCTTTGTATCTCAAGGTCTGTTCTCTCCCTCTGCAAGTCGAATGCAACACTGTGGACTTCTTTCCTTCCTTCTTTCTCTCTTAACTCCCACTTATGAGTGAGCACATGTGGTATTTATCCCTCTGTGCTTTGCTTATTTCACTCAACATAAGTTTCTCCAGGCTCATCCATGTTGTGAAGAGATAAAAAGTCTACAAACCTTTATGTAGGTTAATGAAGAAAAAAGAAAGAAAGAAAACAAATAAATAAAATCAGAAATGAAAAAGGGGACATTACAACTGATAGATACCACAGAAATACAAAGGATCATAAGACAGTACTATAAACAACTAGACTGGAATGAACTGGAAAACCTAGATGAAATGAATAGATTCCTGTACATGTACAACTTACCAAGGTTGAATCATGAAGAACTAGAAAACCAAACAGAACAATAATGAGTAATGAGGTTGAAGCATAATAAAAAATCTCCCAACAATGAAAACACCAGGATCAGATGGCTTTACTGACACATTCTACCAAACATTTAAAGAAGAACTAGTACAAATTCTTCTCAAAATCTTCCAGAAAATTGAAGAGGATGGAATACTTCCAAATTCATTCTACAAAGCCAACATTAACCTCATACCCAAACCAGAAAGATACACAATTAAAAAAAGAAAACCACAGACCAATATCCCTAATGAACACAGATGTGAAAATCCTCAATAAAATACCGCAAACATAATCCAACAATATATTAAAAAGATTATCCACTATGAGTAAGTGGGATTCATCCCACGGATGCAAGGATGGTTCAACATACATATGCAAATCAATAAATGTGATACATCAAATCAACAGAATGAAGGGGAAAAAAACATTTCAATAGATGCAGAAAAAGCTTTTGATAATATTCAACACCACTTCATGATAAAAACACTCAACAAACTAGGTACAGAAGGAATGTACCTCAACATGATGAAGGCTATGTATGACAAACCCACGGCTAATATCATACTGGATGGACAAATATTGGAGGCTTTTCTTCTATGATTTGAAACAAGACAAGGATGCCACTTTTTCCACTCTTATTCAACATAATACTAGAAGTTCTAGCCTCTGCAATAGGGCAAGAGTAAACAATAAAGGGCATTGAAATCAGAATGGAGGAAGTCAAACTATTCCTATTTGCAAATGACATAGTCATATACACAGAAAGTCCTAAAGACTCCACCAAAAAAATTACTAGAACTAATAAATGAATTCAGTATAGTGGCAGGATACAAAATCAACACACAAAAATGAATAAAATTCCTATATGACAATGATGAAATAGCTGAAGAAATCAAGAAAGCAATCCTATTCACAATAGCTACTAAAAAAATGAAATACCTAGGAGTAAATTTAACCAAGGAGGTGAAAGATCTGTACAATTAAAAGTATAAAACATCGATGACAAAAATTGAAGAGGACACGAATAAATGCAAAGATATCCCATGTGCATAGGTTGGAATAATTAACATCATCAAAATGTCCATATTACCCGATGCAATTGGCACATTAAACACAATCCTTACCAAAATGCCAATGACATTCTTCAAAAAAATGGCAAATATGTTATTAAAAATTGTATGGGACCACAACCCCATATAGCAAAAGCAACCCTGAACAAAAAGAGCAAAGGTGGAGACATCACACTTATTGTCTTTAAAATACACTATCAAATAGTGTACACTTTAAAATACTTAAAGCTATAGTAACCAAAAGAACATGGTACGGGCATAAAAAAAGGAAAATAGACTGATGGAACAGAATAGAGAGCCCAGAAACAAACCCATCACCTTCACCCAACTGATATTTGACAAAGGTGCCAAGCATATGCAGTGAGGAAAGGACAGTCTCTTCAACAAATGGTGTTGGGAAAACTGGATATCCACATGCAGAAGGCTGACACCAGACCCCCCCTCTCACCATATACAACAATCAACTCAAGGTGCTGCAGCCCCGGTAGGAGCAAGAGGCCGCTTTGGCTGGGCGTTGTTCCTGCAGCTGGCAGGAAGCCAACGTGTTCTCGAAAGCTGAAGGCTCCAGCGACTCCTCTTACCAGCATCATGGCAGTCCCAGACGTAGGGAGGATTTTGAAGATGGTGACGGGACTGGAGCAGCCATGACAGGAGACAGCGCAATCCTGTGAGCTGTGCGCTGTGATACCAGAGTATTGATTGCATTTCCAAGAGCAACAAAAGGCGAATAATTCTTTCAACAACGATCCTACATGGACAAACAAGCGGTAGCAGGTTCGAGGTTTTGGGGCCGACACAGAGGAGGACTCCTGAGAGCGCCCAAGCCCGGCTGCGGGAACGAGCGATCAGCCCAGACAACAAATGCCAGGAAAGCCCCCAGAAACGGAGTGAAACGCGCTGGACGGCCCAACTCTGCGAGCTCTGTGAGTCACCCCCAGCCCAGCCCCACTTGCGGGGCAAAG